>NW_016107373.1:5685058-5688237 GCF_001604975.1 Cebus imitator | reverse complement strand
GCTTTTTTTTCTAAAATAGCTTTTAGAAAATGTTATTTTAGAAAAAAATTGGTAGAGATACTAATAGCTTTTTTTGTCTTTAATATAAAAATGCATTTACCTGAAAGAAAAATACAAATACATATATGCATACACAGATGGTTGCTGAGTGTCTGACATATGAATTTTTAAAAAATTTTTAAATTATAATTTACTTGGAGTTTTCTTATCCAATGTTCCTAGAAGGCAAACTCCATAAACAGGATCAAATGTATTTATTACCAAGTTCATTGCTTAGCACCTACTAGATAATCAAAAACTAATTTATTAAAAAATGAATTAAGGAAGACACAATGACAACTCGGATATTTTATTCAGATGTTCATGCCTGCTCTGATATCCAAGCATAAAGCAGGAGGTCAAACCACTTTGTTATGTGATCGGGAAGTTCAGGACTGGGGCAGGAGGGCTGGCCCTGCGATGTATTGGTACGCTAAAATGATGTAAAGACTCAGGACCAAAACATACCACCACCACATTTTTGTTCCAATATAAATCTGTCTCCTATCCCAATTTAATATAATTTTGTTGGCTTTTCAAAGCAACCCTCTAATAAAGACTTTCCAATAATCATTTGACGTTTTACTGTCTAGCGTCCATTCTCTCTCCTTGTTGTAATGATGCACTGTGTTGAGTGTTGCTTGCATCCAACACTGGATATGGTTTGGAAGAACAGTCAAGCATAGTACACTGCCCATCCACAGCTAAAATATGGGAAGACAGCCCAACCTTGGCCAGTTGTGTTCTCTTTCTCTGAAACTTAACAACAGCAGCCACAAGACTGAAAAAGCTTGGAGTGAATTCATAGCAATAGCAGCAGTCAAAGACAATGTCCAATAGTTTTTTCAGTTTGGATAACCAGGGATTCTCCGGTTCTCTAGCTTCCTTTATGTCTATTCCCATATCCTTCTGGTAACTCAGTTCCTGCTTATGTTAGATTTAGCCATTTTCTATTGCAATCAATGAAGAAATTATAACTAACACAGAGCTTAGTATTTGCGTAATGTGAATGCTTCAGGTAAGGGCTTTTGAATCCCTACATCTGGATTTGTATATTTATTCACTGACCATATGATATTCAGGACATTCCTTGAGCTACCTAAGTTCCAGTTTTCCCGTGAACATAGATAACTTACAAAATTAACTTCAGTGAAATGGTGCCTATGTAGCATTAGGCGTGTAGTGAATACAGGATATTTTTGAATAACATCCTTTCATTCAGTGTAATTTTGGTATAACATAGATAACAACAACAACAAAAGAAATTGGCTACCAACAGGGGCCGTGTCTGTGTAAAGCCTGGTGGTTTCCCCCATGTCTACAAGGATTTTCTCTGGGTGCTCTGGTTTCCTCCCACATCCCAAACCTGTGCACATTAATTGTGTCTAAATGGTTCCAGTCCAAGTGAGTGTGGGTGTGTGAGCTTGCACCCTGCAAAGAAATGGGGTCTTGTCCGGGGCTGGTTTCTACCTTGCATCCTGAGCTGCTGGGATAAGGCTCTGGCCATCCATGATTTTTAACTGGAGTAAATGGATAAATACTATCTCACTTGTTTTCAGTAATTGTTTTAAATGTATGTATAGCTCACATGTATTTCCATGTTTAATATTGTGTTTTCATCTGTATTTAGAAGTATGGTAATGCTTTTATGATGAGAAATATGCCTCAGGAGCTTAATTCTATATATCAATTAGCCAATGGTAAAATTATTTTCATTATACATCATTTTTCTTAAAGTTGTAGTTTCTAAGAACCTATTGATGCGTTTAAGTGAATACTTACCATACTCGATTAATGATAAAATGCTAACATAAGTATCAAGGGTAAATGACACTTTGTATAGGTATTGTAGCCCAGGAAGAATTACAGTAAACAATGACATTTCTCCGAGTGTTTCTTCTACGAGCCTTTCAAGAGGTACTAATCAGGCATTGATACAGCATTTCCTTAATTTTGAGATGTACAGATTTTTAAAAACGTTATCTAAACTGGGACTCACCTGACAGTCAGTGTTTTCATTTAGTGAGTTTGTGTTCCTTTGTCGTTTTTTATTTTCTCCCCTTAAAGCCATGAAATTGGTGATGCACCTTACAATCAACATGGTCCTAAACTAAAAAGTATGATAGCTAACAGGAGCGTGTGATAAATTACCCACACACAAAACATGGTGTATGGAACCCCCCCCCACACACTCTTTCAGCCTGACTACTCTCATCCAAGCTTAAGGGAGAAAGCAATTCTAGTAATCTGATCTCCACATTTGAGTTGACCTTCCACTTATCTTAAACCGAAACACAATTCTTTTTGCGTTCATCAGGAGTCCCTGGGTTCAGTCTTCTTGTTGCGGACTGTGGTAGTTGAAGCTCCTTTTCAGTTAGGATAACACATAGTTGCTAATTAAAGTACATTCTCACTGGCCACTGGGTTTTCTTCACATTTGCTGCCTCTACAATCATGATCCTAGAGGGAAGAGGGAAAAAAAAGCACTCCTCTGCTGGGGCTGACTTCTGCTCAATGCTACATAAGCTATGTTAGCACTCACTAACAGGCATCGATTTTTCCCTTTAGGGGGACAAAGGTGCATGAGTGTCTTGCCATAGGCCAACTTGCCTCAGTTTTCCACTTATTGAATGAACTACATACTTGCTACTGTGTATAAGGAATAAGTATGCTCGATTAACAGTTATGAGGCCCAAAGATCCAGAGATAAGCAATAAAGAGTCAAAGTGCATTGTTTTGTGACTGCTTTTTTATTAATGCTGGCTGAGAGGTATTGAGCCAACTAAGCACACAGTGTTGTATTGATTTTCAAAGTGAGCACTTAACTGAGGCATCAACATTAAATCTAAACATAATCTTTTCGAGGGGAATAAAGCATGATCTCTGTCTTCTAGCCAGGTTTCTTTGATGCAGGTTTATTTGCAGCATGAAGACCTTGGTCCCGTGACTGTTTGAAGCTGCTAAATTTCAGTGTTCAAAGAGAGGATACTGTAATATCAACAACTGGCTTGCCAATCTTAAGAATTGATTTGAGGCGTGTTAAAACCATGTTACAATTCGGAAGTATCAGGAAGAAAGAAGAATGGAATAAATAGTAGTGGTTCTGAAGTTATGCAGACGTGGACTCGAAATCTTGACCC
>NW_016107373.1:5651300-5685024 GCF_001604975.1 Cebus imitator | reverse complement strand
TAGAGACGGGGTTTCACCATGTTGACCAGGATGGTCTCGATCTCTTGACCTCGTGATCCACCCGCCTCGGCCTCCCAAAGTGCTGGGATTACAGGCTTGAGCCACCGCGCCCGGCTATCTTTTTATTTTCAATCTATGTGCACCTTTGTAAGGGAAGTGTGTTTCTTGCAGGCAACAGGTAATTGGGTATTTTTTAAATCCATTCAGCCAGTCTATGTGTTTTTACTGGAGCTTTTAGTCCATTTCTAGTCAGTGTTATTGTTGATTGTAAGGATTTACTCCTGGGATTTACTATTTGTTTTCTGGTTGATTTGTGTTTCCTCTTCTTTCCTTCCTGTCTTTCTTTTATTAAAGATGATTTTATTTGGTAGTATAATTTAATGTTTTGCTTTTTTAATGTATCTATTGCATGCTTTCTGATTTGAGGTTACCATGAGGCTTACAAGTACTATCTTACAACCCATTATTTTTAGCTAGCAACTTTACATTGCATAACATAACAACCTAATTGATGAAAGCGATACATATTAACTTTATTCTCTGTTTTTAACTTTTGTTGTTTCTATCTTATTGTACTGTCTGTGTCTTTAAAAGTTGTAATTATTGTTTATTTTTCCTTTTCTTTAGAGGCTGAGTGTCATTCTGTCACCCAGGCTGGAGTGCAGTGGTGAAATCATGGCTCACTGCAATCTCTGCCTCCCGGGCTCAAGCAATCCTACTTCAGCCTACTGAGTAGCTGGGACCACAGGCATGTGCCACTGGGTCTGGCTAATTTTTTTTTTTTTTTTTTGTACAGACAGGGTTTCGCTACAATACCCAGGCTGATCTCAAACTCCTGAGCTCAAAAGATCCACCGGCGTTGGCCTCTCAAATTGCTAGGATTACAGGCATGAGCCACTGTGCCCAGATAACAGCTGAAATTATTATTTTGGTTTGGTTCATCAGTTAGTCTTTCTACTTAAGGTAAGAGTAGTTTACACAGCACAGTCACAGTGCTATGTATTTTTTTTTTTTTTGCATTTCTGTGTAATTACTATTACCAGTTTACTTTGTATTTTCAGATGATTCCGTGTGGCTTACTAATGTTTTTATTTCTAACTGAAGTCCTCCCTTTAGCGTTTCTTGTAGGATGGGTCTGGTATTGATGAAACCCCTCAGCTTTTGTTTGTCTGGGAAAGTCTATGTCTCTTTTATGTTTGAAGGATATTTTTGCTGAATATACTATTCTAAAGTAAAAGTTTTTTTCTTCCAGCACTTTAAATATGTCATGGTACTGTCTACTGGACTGTAAGGTTTCCATTAAAATGTCTGCTGCCCGAGAGTCTCTCTTTACCTACTCTTGAAGGCCAATACCTATGTTAATGTTTTTCCCTTTGATGCTATTTCCTAGATCCTACAGGTATGCTTCATCGTTGTTTATCGTTTTTTGTCTCCTCTAGCTGTGTGTTTTCAAATAGACCGTATTTTCAAATACCTCCACCTATTTTTCTCTACCTACCCCCAACACATGGAAGCCACTAATATTTTTACACTATCCATAGTTTTGCCTTTTCCATAATGTCACATGGTTGGAATCATATAGTATATAGCCTTTTCAGACTAGCTTATTTCACTTAATAGTATGGATTTACGTTTCCTCCATGTATTTTCATGGCTTGATAGTTCATTTCTTTTCAGTACTTAATAATATTTTATTTCTGGATGTACCACAGTTAATATATTCATTCATATACTGAAGGACAACTTATTTGCTTCCATGTGTAGGTAACTGTGAACAAAGGTGCTATAAACATCCATGTGCTGCTTTATATCTTATTGTACTGTCTGTGTACTTATGTAGACATAAGTATTTAACTCCTTTGGAGGAACACCGAGCAGCATGATTGTTGGATAATATGTTATGAGTAGGCTTTATTTTCTAAGAAACCACCAAACTGACTTTCAAAGTGGCTGTGCCGTTTTGCATTTTCACAAGCAATGAACGACAGTTCCTGCTGCTTTACATTCTCACCAGCATTTGGTGTTGTCAGTGTTCTGGATTTTGGTTATTGTAATAGTTATGTAGTGATATCTCATTGTTGTTTTCATTTACGTTTCCCTCAGGATATATAAAGCTGAGCATCTTTTCAAATTCCTATTTGCCATCCGTACTTTCCTCAAAGAGGTAGGTGTTTGTAAAGATCTTTGGCCAATTTTTAGTTGGTTGTTTGTTTTCTTATTGTTGAGTTTAAGTATTTGCATGTTTTCTTATTGTTAAGTTTTAAGTATTTGCATATTTTCTTATTGTTGAGTTTTAAGCATTTGTATATTTTGTAAAACTGTCCCTTATTGGATTGACACTGCCTTCTGTAGAGCTTAACTTTAAATTTTATTTGGCAACAGATTTATTTATTTATTTATTTTTTAAAGACAGAGTCTCACTCTGTTGCCAGACACCAGGCTGAAGTGCAGTGGTGCAATCTCGGCTCATTGCAACCTCTGCCTCCCGGGTTCAAGCAATTCTCCTGCTTCAGCCGCCCAAGCAGCTGGGACTACAGGCGCGTGCCACCATGCCCAGCTAATATTTGTATTTTTTTTAGTAGAGACAGGGTTTCACCATGTTGGCCAGGATGGTCTCGATCTCTTGACCTCATGATCTGCCTGCCTCGGCCTCCCAAAGTGCTGGGATTACAGGCGTGAGCTACCGCACCTGGCCCCACCACTTATCTTAAGCAAGTTACTTGACATCTCTGAAACTTAGTTTCTGCATCTGTAAAATTCAGATAATGTGGATACAAATTAGACACGATTGTTCGTTGAAGTGCAATACATGTTCTCTTTTGTCCCTGTTCTAAAAATGAGCTAGAAGCTATTAGCTATGGGAGGAAATACTTTCTGTACATCACAAATGCAGAGAGAACATAGAAATAAAGACTGTTTGGGTTCCATGAAGCACCAAATGGAAGAATATATTAGTCCTTATGCAATCTGGAAAACTACAAAGCCCATTCAAATACACTCTTGTTTTTTCATCAACTAAAAAGTCATAGCCAGTGTAATGAGGTCAAGCTAATTTTTTAGAAATAGTTTTTCAGTACCAGTGACTGTGGGTGACGGACGTCTATGAGCATTGGTCCTTAAATGCAGTACATGTGACAATAGCAAGTTATAGGTAGAATGCTCTGCATAGACACTGAAAATTAACAATTATGAAATATCAGAAATTGATAAAGGAAGTGCCATGCTATTTTAGATAGAAGACAGAGAAGACCTTTCTGGAATTAGCTCTTTGAAGAGACTAGAATTGAAGGAGGTAGCTGTGTGGATATCTCAGAGATTACATAAGGGAAGAGTGACTACAGCTGGAGCAGGCTTGTGTAAAACTGGAGAAAGGCAGTGTGCCTGGGCCATGGGAGACAGGGTAGAAGGGTTAGAGATGACAGCTGAGACATGGTGCCGGTAAACAACATAAATATTATTCTAGGTTCAGTCAATGGAGGTTTTCACCAGTGGAGAGTTGTAATCTGACAACACTAGGAGTTAGTTGTGGTTGGTGTTTTGGAAAAGAATGGTGAACAGTATTTTCTGTATTAGTCCCTTCTCGCATTGCTCTAAAGAACTACCTGAGACTGACTAATTTATTACTCTAAGGGACTATCTGAGACTGGGTAATTTATTTTTAAAAAGAGGGTTAACTGGCTCATGATTTCCACAGGCTGAATAGCTCATGGTTTCCTGGGAAGGCCTCAGGAAACTTACAATCATGGCGAAAGGCGAAGGAGGAGTAAAGTCTTACAGGGCTGGAGCAGGAGGAAGAGAACGAAGGGGGAATGCTACACACATTTATTTATTTATTTATTTATTTATTTATTTATTTATTTTTGAGACAGAGGCTTGCTCTTGCTGTCACCCAGGTTGGAATGCAATGGCATGATCTTGGCTCATTGCAACTCTCTGCATCCCAAGTTCTAGCAATTCTCCTGCCTCAGCTTTCCAAGTGGCTGGGATTAGAGGTGGGTGCCATCATGCCCACCTAATGTTTGTATTTTTAATACATGGGTTTTCACCACGTTGGCCAGGCCGAACTTGAACTTCTGTCCTCAAGTAATATGCCGACCTTGGCCTCCCAAACTGTTGGGATTACAGGCATGAGCCACTGTGCCCAGCCCCACACTTTTAAATAACCAGATTGCATGAGAACTCAAAAGAACAGCAAGGAGAAACTCCATCCTCATGAACCAATCACCTCCCACCAAGCCCCTCCTCCAACACAGGGGATTACAATTCAACATGAGATTTGGGCGGAGCACAAATCCAAACCACATCAGTAGCAGAAGTGGGACTGCCTTCTTGCCCTCTGCCCACTCTGCAGTAATAGTGGGAATTATGCCTTTACTGGAAGCGTCTGTACCGAGAAGGAAAAGTAGGCAGAGGCAGAATGATATGATAGGAAGTAGTAGTCACTGTTTTAGAGCAATTATTCTCTCAAAAATATAAATATGTTAAAGAAGTAATTAAAAATGCTCTGACATCTATCTAAGTGTTTATGACAGCTTGGACTGAGGTTTCTAGGACTAGCTTGAATATTTGAGTATTTTATTAATAATTATATGTTTGCACTTAAGAATAGAAACTGAATCTTAAGTCATTTCTGTATTTCTAGCTCTTTTTCAGAACCTGACACTTGACACATATTCAATAAATGGTGACTAAATTAAAGCACCGTGAAGACTAATATTTGTACATGCACTACTTCCCAGTTGATGATTCAATTGCATTCATATTTATTACCATCTTACTTGGTCTATGAAGATAATCCTCATAGGAAGGCTATGACATCTTATTATCCCACTTTAAAGATAAGATGGCTGAGGCTCTGAGGATAAGCAGCAGTCCAAAGTATGTAATTAAAAGCAAGAAAAGTGGGGCACAAGCACTAAATCACATTGTCTCTCACCGTGATTCTAAACCACGTTTCCCACGAATGTCTTTCCTTTGGTTAGCTCCCGAGCTAACCCTGAACTCTGTCAGTCTGTAGTTCAGGATTAATTCCAGCTGGAAACTATCTAGCACGTCTCATGCACATGAAATGGCTGAAGGTCAATGCATGTAAGAAGCATCCTCTGGGTCTAGAAACAACTGTGTGGAATAAAAGCCTGGGTGAATTTTCAGATGTTAGCAATGCATATTTTTCACCTTTAATGTGTTAAAACAAGGATACTTTAGCATTAACTGAGCACAGTAGGCACTGAATTAAGACTGTAATGCAACAGATTGCCAACTACCCAGGGTATTTATCTATGTATGCCACGACCTAGAGTTGTGAAACGGTTTCTGAATTTAGTGGCAGGTAAGAGACTTAATTACTTGTCAATTTCTTGACTGTTCTACTATGGCAAAACTGTAATTTGTTTTTCCTCTGTGACTTTTGTCACCAATTGTCCAGACAGCAATTGCCAACCAATTTTCATTCAAAGAGATCATGTTAGTTTTTCTCACTGTAAACTTACACCGTGCCTCTTAATGGATTTTGCGAAGTGCCAAACTTGCTTTCAGTTCACCGTGGAGACCCTGGGAAGTCAGGCTCATTGTGGAATGAAGGTTTAAGCAGCTTTTTAACTACTGGAAGTCTCTGGAGGCAGATCTATCACTCCATCTAATCTCTCCTCGTCAGTGACTCATGGGGTCTCATTATCCTATTTAGGATTTCAAAACTGAAGCAATTGTGCTCATACCAAGGACAGTGCTCTTTGCCACCAAATAAAAAAGATATCAAAAAAAATGTGGCAGTGTTAGCAGGCAGTGAGGTTGTAAAAAGAAAACTGACACAAAACTCATTTATCATCATCAATAAGACCTGTCAAAATTGAGTAGAAGGGGAAATATTTAGAAATTTCTACCAATGTGCTAATCATACTGCTGTCCAAGATTTAAGAGGAGACTAATGCTCCCAATGTTAATTCAATTTTGAAATTTGATGCTATTTGGTTAACCAGTCAACTCAGTGGTTCAAGAAGGTGAGTTTTTCTATATTTACTAAGCACACACAGAGCACCTACTATGTGCCCTACCCTACATTATCGCACTTTAGAAAACTTTAATATATTTAAATTCAGTAAATCTTGTTCACTTTCTTTTCTTTACAGTTTCTTCACCCTCTGTTTCTCCTTTCTCTTTTTTATTTTTTTACATAATATTTCTATAAATTTCTAATATTCAGTTTTTAATATAAATAGGAGTTGACAACCCTACACTTACTCTAGAGGTATGTTTAGGGAAAAAATCCAAAATATATTAATTTTTTATCAAAACTTTAACAAAATCAATTTTAAACATGCCGCTATAAAATAATATTCATTGAAATATAGTAATTTCTGCTGAGAGACAATTACTTCAACTTTCAATTTTAGAGTTCTTCCTTTATATATGATGGACCCTTATTGACAGGTTTTCTGTACTACCAATGAGAAGGAAAATAGTTGCTGAAACAACCATTATAAAAATAGTTTAAAACAGTCTATTTATTTGAAAGAGTCCTGCTTATTAGAAGAATAAGGCATTAAATACCCTTTTCCTCCAATAAATGGTTCTTCCAGGCATCTGCAAAGAGATAAAGAAAATGATTTGTGGTTTTCCTTTTCATCTATTGAAATCATCATTTTTTTCTGACTGGTAAATATAAACAAGTTGAAAAGCAAGGATGAATTATAAGAAGGCTGGTCTAAGCCTGCTCCTCAAACTGCAGAAAAAGAGCTTGATACTGAAATGAAACTATAAATCAAGAAGGGACACTGTTCGATTTTTTGGAAGACTTAGCTTCTCAGCTAATATGTCCTGTTGTTATGAAATTTGAATATGATGAAGTGACTGTTTCTCCTGCTATTTCTAAGGAAGGTGTCAAGGTGGAGGGGAAAGGGTGAGAGTTTGTAAAGCTGTACTACTCCAGGGGACGCTACTGTCTTCCTGTACATGAATGTATTGAATTGTAGTGACACAGCTGACAAAAAGAGTTATGTCTTTTCATGAGCGTGTATTTTTTATTGCTCACATTGCTCTTGAAGAAGAAAAGAAATACAGGTGAATTCAATAAGCTATAAATTTTCCTGGCATATGGTATGATACTGTTTCCTGGTGGAAGAGAAGGCCAAGGGGGCACAAAGTGCCTCCCTACGATGAATGGAACGTGTATCTGGGAAAGAAAGGAAACATTAAAATATCAAGACTTCCATCTGTCCTCCCCAAAATGAGAATGTCCCTTTACAGTTCCAAAACATGCCAGAAATTAAGAGAAATAATGATGACCATCAATATCACTGAACTAATAACTCTTTTTTCTTAAGATGTCAATTTTGTTTCCAAGTAAGCCGGCCACATTAGGAAAAATATGGAGTGCCCTGTTTACATTATTTTTAAAGAAGACAAAACCAGCATCCAAAAATATTGGAAAAATAAATCTAATATAGAAGCACACATATTTCTCAATATGCCCTCCTATAAATTGCCTTTAATATACTCAAAAAGATATAGAAAGGGCAAAAGCTAACAATCAGACTATAAATGAGAAAATAAGACCATAAAGCAAGGTGTAGGGGGTAATCTCGAATAACAGCATAATCAATAAAGATGAATTTAGAAGAATATTTTAAAATTATACATGTAAAAACTATATATATATATATATATATAGGTTTTGAGCCAGAATAGTCCAGATGGCCATAAGAAGCTCTAAAAGTAGTTTGATTCACTGTCCTCCCCCACAATTCTGCTCTTCCCTAAAATGAATTTATCTATCTTTATATCTATAATATGTCTACCTACCTACTTATCTATACACATACACACGTATGTCTATACACAGATACACATATATGCACATATACTCGTATGTTTTTATTTTTCTATTGTGTGAAAACTGATCTCTGAACAGCCAGGTATATTTCATCCTGCCAGTTGTCCCAGACTACCTTTCCTATTTCCCATAGGTTCCTGTCTTATCATGTACATCTATTAAGAGACTATGTATTTATAAACTTTGCTTTAGTAACAAATGACCACAAAATCCCACTGGCTGGGAACAACAAAGATTTATTTCTCACACATGTTACATGTCAGCTGCAAGTTGATGATGGCTCAGCTGCAGTTCTTTTCAACTCAGCTGTATTCCAAAGACTTTCTTTAGAATAGGGTCTTGCTGAAGAAGCAGCTTCAATATGGAGGATAATATTTTTTGGTAAGGAAAAGGGCAAAAGCCTGTTATCCCAGCACTTTGGGAGGCCAAGGCAGGCGGGTCACAAGGTCAAGAGATTGAGACCATCCTGGCCAACAGGGTGAAACCCCGTCTCTACTAAAAAAATACAAAAATTAGCTGGGCATGGTGGCGCACGCCTGTAGTCCCAGCTACTCGGGAGGCTGAGGCAGGAGACTTGCTTGAACGCAGGAGGTGGAGATTGCAGTGAGCCGAGATTGCACCACTGCACTCCAGCCTGGCGCCTGGTGACAGAACGAGCCTCTGTCTTTAAAAAAAAAAGAATCCAGGTGTTAAAAACAAAAACAGTTATCTGCAAACTACGGCACAGGAACCAAGTCTGGCCCACTGCCTGTTTTTGTAAACACAGCTTTATTAGAACACAATCACATTTATTTATTTGTGTACTGCCTATGGTTGTTTCCACACTATGACAACAGAGGTAAGAAGTTGTTAACAGTCTACATATCTCGGAAAGCAGAAAATATTTACTACCTGGCCCTTTACGGAAAAGTCTGCTGATTCCCGAATAAAACAAAATCAAACCAACCATCTGATTAGTATCCTACATTATTTGTCCAGGAAATGCATTATTTTATTTATTTATGTTAACTGCTTGTTTTTCCAAGAAGTGCATTATTTAAAAATCTCTATATAGTTATGAGGGGGAGAAAGTTTTGATTTAAGAAATGTAAACCAAAGTGGTTTTTACTTTTTTGTGAAGGTAACAAAAAGTCATCATCTGATATTTTATGTGTCTGATAATTAGAAAAACTCCCAACAGAGAAGAAAAAAAAAAACTTGTTGTATCACAGGAAAGAAATGATGTAGTATTTTTGTTATATACACAGGCTTTAGAGGCAGTCTGACTTTGTAGTACAGTTTACTCCAACAGCTGTATAGTTCCTCAATGTCTTCATGTCCAAATTAGGTTAAATAATAAAGAAGCCATGTGTATTAAACTAGATAATTTATAAAAGGTATTTAGAACAGTATATATGAAAGAATGAATTACAAATATATTTGTTATTTTTTAAAGAGAGCAAAAATAATAATGCACATCAAAATTCAAAAGCCACAAATTGTAACATGAAAATCTTTTAAGAGCAGTGAAAGATAGTATTCAGTATGCAATTTATCATTAATAACCTAAGTAAATTTGGATAGAACACTGAATGTGAAAACAGATCTAAATCAGAAGTGTTTGATATATAATATAAATAATAAAATTATTCCATAAGCTTTAAATAAACTAAATTGTAATATCATGTGATAATAGAAAACAGAGGAAGGAAAAATGTCTGAAACTATTTTTAAAAGTCAGTGTCTGTCTGTCTATCTATCTCTCTATCTATCATCTATCTTAACCTACCAAGTAAGCAATTCTTTTTTCTAAAACAATACTCAGTGCTGATGGCATGTTGATAAAGACATATTAATCAATATATCTGTATTAATTTACTAATAATTACATTTAAGTCTGTATTCCATCTTGAGTTAATTTTTGTATAAGATGTAAGAAAGGGCTCCAGCTTCAGTTTCCTGCATATAGCTAGCCAGTTTTCCCAGCAACATTTATTAAGTAGGGAATCCTTTCCCCGTTGCTTGCTTTTTGTCAGGTTTATCAAAGATCAGATGGTTGTAGATTAGTGGTGTTATTTCTGAGGTCTCTGTTCTGTTCCATTGATCTATATGTATGTTTTTGTACCGGTACCCTGCTGTTTTGATTACTGTACCCTTGTAGTATAGTTTGAAGTCAGGTAGCATGATACCTCTAGCCTTGTTCTTTTTGCTTAGGATTGTCTTGGCTGTATGGGGTATTCTTTGATTCCATATGAAATTTAAGGTAGTTTTTTCTAATTCTGTGAAGAATGTCCATGGCAGTTTGATGGAAATAGCATTGTATCTATAAATTACTTTGGGCAGTACGGCCATTTTCATGACAACAACAATTTAAATATTTATGTATTTTCAATTCTTACATATATATAAGATATATATCTATATTCATTCAATTGACTATATATTCATTTCTTACATAAATGTGTGTGTGTGTGTGTATATATATATATATATATATATACCACAATATATACGTGTGTATATATATATTGAAAATATGTTAATATTTGTATTTTCTGGTGCTGCTCTCAATAAATTATTTTTCAATTACCATGACAATGACTGGCTAACTTTATAACTAGGTATGGGATTATTTTGAGAATGGTTTCACTGGTATTTATCCTGAGGAATATAGCTGAATAGTTGGAATATGCAGTTTTAAGTAGTTCAAGCCAACTAGATACAACTTCTCTTCTTTGTTTTTACTAAAAGTCTTGGGTATTTCATACTATCATTGTTCTTTTATTTTTAAATCAAACAATTTTGCAAAATTTCTGGCACTTCTGTTCTCCCACCTGTAACCCAGAGACACTCAAAGGTTAAAAGTTAATTCTATTTAAGCAAAAGACGGGTCTGTTATTCTGGTTAGCCATCTTCCTCATGAATTTTTTTTTTTTTTCTGGACAGCTAGAACGTAAGATAAAAATAGCCATGAGATATCATTGACCAGATTTTTTTCTCCTTTGACAATTTAAGTTGATTTTACCTTCAGAAGAAGCCTATTTAGGGACTCTACGACTGGGTTGGTTTTCTAATTCAGTATCCTTTCTTGTTACTTTGATGTAACATTTTTGCAGGAGAGGACTGTCCATAATTTAATTATTATTTTTTCCTTCTTACATCTAATTACATTAAGCAGTAAGGAATCTGCCTGAAGAAATAAGGATAGTAAGCGTCTCATCTGAGCTAAGAATTGGAAGTATTGGGAAACACACTCTAAACATACTCTCCTTCATAGAATCCTCAGCCTCCACAGTATGAAGCTACTACATTTATATTTTATGCATATAGATATATGTTGTTTAATAATGTATAGAGGTGGTTACGCTTGCTACAAGGCAATGTGATGTTCTCATTTGATCTACTTTGGTAGAATCACTCTCTGTCAGGAAATTTACTGTGATGATGTGCACAATACATATTTAATCGCATTGGAGACAGCAGACTCTATTTTTCTTTGAAGGGTGGTTAATTATGTCAATTTCCTGTGATGAGATGCTAAAGTCAGTATTATTTGAATTTGGAGTAACTGGGTGGAGATGACGAAATCCTTGCTTATGGCTTCCCTACCACAAAAAGTCAATGTGCATGAGGTTAAGGAGGCAATATAACAGAACCTCAATTTCATTAATTTGGGTCACACTAATTAAATATTTGTGATGCATCCGCTGTGCTTGAGCTAAAGTTTACCTAGTACTAGCAATGAAGAGAGGATTGGCTAAGCTAAACACGAGAATGAACAGCACAGGATTTTAAAAGTTACATCTATTTTTACTGTGTCCTCTATATTCATGTAATTTGATAGCTTTTTATTTGTCTATATAAATTTAGATTTATATAGATTATTTGCTCTATGTTAGCTTGCATCATATGTTGACATTTGATAATTTTGGCCCAAAAATGGGCAATTTCATATGGGTCAATTTATAAGCTTCAATCTTCTCAGTACAGAAGGTCTGATGATAGACAAAGCAACATTTCTGTCAATTCCTTCCAGATGAAGACAGACTATGCTATATTCTTGCTACAATTTTCTTACATTATCACTAGAACATTCTAAGCCAAGACCTTAGATGATGGAAAAGTTGATAGGATAAGCAACAGAGTTCCACTTGGCTTTCCAAATAATTGCATGCATTTGGCCTCAATCTTGAGAGTTTTAACTTGTAACTCTCAGTAAAGTCAGAACATATGGCATCACTATGAAGAATAAACTACAGCGTGGCTCTCCGTGCATGTTAACAGCTTTGACTCAAATATCTCATTGGAGTCTTATTTTTACATCCTCCAAAGAACAAACTTTTTAAAATATGTATTTTCTAGTGGACAAAATAAACAATATTAGACTTCCAGGATAATTTTTCTTTGGGAAAGTCTGTTTACAGAAATGTAATGATTAGAATAGAAAGGAAAATATATAAATAATGTATAAAAAGAAATTTTTATATTATTGAATACCAAACACATCTTATTTTAATAACAATTATTCAACACAAGACTTCACAGAGTTACAAAGTTTCACTTGAAGATTTCATGAGGCATACCAAGTAAAAGAACTTTTAAATCCTCAGAGTAAAAAAAGTGGATAATATCAAATTTAACCTGTGCATATCTGAGTGTTACAGCTAATGTCTTTTACCAGGTGGTAGATTCTTTGAAAACAGAGAATATGTCATACACATATTCAGATCCTTCAGAATATCTTACAGACTATTGGACACAAAATCCTTGCTTTAAAACACATTTATCAAATTGTATCCTTCTCTGTATCATGTTTCAGAGACACACCTGGCCCATCTGTGCATTTCATCCCCCTTCACAATATTGGTGCAATGATAGACAAGTGGCTCATACCAGGTCAATGGTACTTAATAATGGGACTTTTGCCCAAATTATTGGCAAACATAGAAGAATAAATATTCTTCCATATTTTTAATAATGCAGCTCATCATCTTCATCCTCTCAAAGAATATTTGCAAACACCCATCATGTATCAGACTCTACATACCACAAATAAAAAAAATCTCCCCAGAAGAAAGCTGACAGAAAATAAGAGCTTGACAACAACATTTGAATATCAGAATCTAGTTCTAACTGAAAGCTATTACTAAAGTTTATAGTTTATCTAATTTAAGGCAGTATTATTTGTTGCAAATGACAACAGCTAAGACACATGAATAGCATAAAATGTTTTGCAAATTGAAATTTCTTAAGTTCAAATATCATTCAGACAATGTTAGTATACCTTACACCCAACTCATATAGTTCTGGGGAGATAAAATTTAGTAGTCATATTACATGTGCATCCTTGCATTTAACTAATACAAATCCAATTATTGATACATAGAAACATTCACCCCTACAGACATAAAAACACATGTAAATTTTATACATACATACATATATGTATCAGTGTATATACATGCAGGTATGTATACAATTTAAATTAGGTAATTATGTCTGTCCCAGAAAGAGTGTGAGATAGCAGATATAACTCTGCTATTCCCTCAGATGATTTTAGTATGTGTATTCTTCTTGAACTGCATTTTATATTGACATTTATAAGTTTAAATAGGTACTTTTATATAACAGACATAATTTCCTAAGGAACTGTAATTTTAAAAATACCCCCTGAATCACTGAAATATTGTTTATAACAGTTAAAGAATAGAGATCTGTAAATTTCTACTGCATTAACATTAAGTTACAGCAACTCTATAATATTGAACATTATAAAGTAAGTAAAATTGAGAAAGGTCTACACAAAATGATAGTATTTCACGAATAAAACCTACATGTTAGTATAAGTTTTTAAAGCCTCATATATCTGAAAAAATTGAAGCTATATGTACATTCAGTCATAATGTTTACATGAATTAATATAACATACATTCACACACACACACACACACACACACACACACACACACAGAGGTCCAAGAGGCACTGTATACACCTTGTCATAGTGATGATTAGACATGGGAGTCTAATTATTCAACATTTTTAAAAGTAAGCAGTTGGAATTTGCTGCAATACTTGCTTAATTTGCCCTTTAATAACAAGAAGTAGAAAATCCAAGAGACCTGAGTCTATCAGTCAAAATCCACTGACCATCAATTAATAATCATCAGAGCAAATTGGCTGCCTATTTTGTGTTGTATCATTATCTCTTGCATGTGACACTTTCAACTTTTATTATATCAACAGTAATTACAATCCATCCAAATAGTAGTTCATCTATTGTATTGTTTAGATACAACTCTTACATGTTTCTTAGCCCTAATTTTTTTTTTGAAATGGAGTCTCAATTTGTTGCCAGGCTGGAGTGCAGTGGCACGATCTTGGCTCACTGCAACCTCTGCCTCCTGGGTTCAAGTTATTCCCCTGCCTCAGCCTCCTGAGTACCTAGGACTATAGGCATGTTCCACCAGCTAATTTTTGTATTTTTAGTAGAGATGGGGTTTCACCACGTTGGCCAGGATGGTCTCAATCTGTTGAGCTCATGATTCACCCACCTCAGCTATCCAAAGTGCTGGTATTACAGGCGTGTGTCACTGTGCCCAGTCTTGGCCCTAAATTTTTATTTTGACCCCAGTTTAATTCAGCCTTTCATAAGGCCATCCTGCCCTTGGCCCTATTCTGCCTTCTTGTGATTATATTTGAACCTATTTTAAAACGTTATTTGAAATTAATAAATAATAATTGTAATTTATGTAGTATAATGTGATATTTTGTTATACATATATTCAATGTGGAGTGATTATATCAAGCTAATCAATCAAGCTAAACACATATCAAGCTAAACACATCAATCGCTTCTCTTACATGGACTCTTTTGTAATGATACATTTGAAATGTACTCTCAGTTATTTTTAAATATACAATAGATTATTTTTGACTAAAGCCAGCCTGCTGTGCAGCCGGTCTCAAAACTCACTCTTCCAGTGTAGCTGAAATATTGTGCACTTTGGCCAGTCGTTCCCCATTCCATCATTCTCCCACCTCCAACCTCAGCCTCTAGTAACAACCATTCTACTCCTACTTCTATGAATTCAACATTTTTAGATTCCACGTATAGATGGGATCATGCAGTATTGGCCTTTCTAAGCCTGAATCATTTTATTTAGCTTAATGTCCCTGTTTTGAACTCTGTAGCCATTGTAATGTTAAACAGTCTTGTTCATTCTATTCATTGCATGTACTCCAAGATTCCCATCTTTAGGGCTGCAAATAAAGTCCTATGTAACAAATAATTTGCTTCAAGAAGAATTTTCTAGCACTAAGAAATGAGACTATGGAAGCAACTATTTATTCCGTCTAAGCACAAGGTTTTAAGTGCTTCCAAGAAATCTAAATTTGGCCTCCTCATTTAAAAGATAAACAACTCCACTACCATCTATGTTTAAAAGCACCCATAAATCTGAATCACCATCTGGTCTTTCTTCAGTAAAAGAGGTAATTATTCGACTGCTACCTGAACATCTCTACTTAGAAAGATGACTCCCCCATCTACAACTCAAGTGCCAAACTGAACTCAGGCTTCCTTTTATTCCAAATTGGCCCAATCCTTTCTTGTGTTAGATATCCCAACTAATGATCTACCATTAATTCTATCACCAAACCTAGAATCTGAGAGGTGGCCTCTCTAGGTACCCTTTCCCCTCATAAACTGAGTCCTGTTGATTCATCCTCCCTGACATATCTCAACTCAGTCTTCTACTCTTCATTTTCACTTTACTTACCTTCATTCAGCAATGCATCATCCTTCACTTTTACGTGTGCCCGTGTTCACTCTACTCCATCTACCCTTCACCTTGTCATCAAGTCATCTTTCTAAAATAGAAAAGGCTATGTTATTACCATCTTAAAATCAATCAGTGGCTTGATGATTCCAAGATAAGTGGTCTATGATTTTTTTGTTGTGTACACCATAAGTTAAAAATAAAGAGTAATCACATCCAGGACTCTATATTAATTTTAAATAGTATATTTCTGTATTACATATAAATCATACACAAATACAAATAAATAATACAAGATAACAATAAGTATGCATAGCTGTTCTCTGTTTTCCTCCAGTATCCCAGTGAATTGTTCTGAACATCTTTGAGGCTGGCTCGCTTTAGTTTGAAGTTTATTGTTTCATTGAGTAAAATCCACTCGTTTTCATCAGTTGTATCTTTCTGTGGGCCACTTTGAATTCTGTTCTTCCTTCTACCATAGACCTTTTCAGGAAGATTTGTGATTTATAGTTTATGTGTGATAGGGATAGGATATAGGTCGGGTTAAGGTTAAGTTTAAGGTCACAGGCCAAGCTTCTTGACAGCAGAATATAATACTGTCTTTGTTTTCTCAAACTGAGCACTCAGCACATTAATTGGACTATGTTTGCTAAATAAATTAATGAATTAATGTAAATAAACATTAACATATGACTTAGTTTAGATTGAGCTTTCTAAATATAAAATTGATTTGATTAGATTAGTGCTGGTCTGAAATTTACTTTGGCATTTTAAGTACAATTTATACTGTAATAATTGATATTATCTTAAAAATTGGAGAAGGGAAATTTCTGCTTGAAGGGAGAAATAATTATCTAGCATTTAGGAGACGTTTGCTACCTAAAAATGCCCTAATTATAGGTGACTGTTATCTGTTTATTTATCAAGTTCTGTGGAATATCAAATCAGAAATATTTTGTATACAAGCAATTCATACAACCCTGGGTACTTAGAAAAGTCATAAAATGGAATTTTGTTATAATTCTACTCTTTGGTTTCTGGTTGTCTTCATAGTATTATGTTTTCATTTGTTTATGCTCTTAAGTTTCTGCAAAATAGATGCTGGCAGGAATTATCATATTTTGCGAAAGATTATTGTGATGTGTTCAACTGCTAAAATTGCTTGAGTTGGAAATATTGAAGGACCTGAAAGCACGTTTTCATGATTTCCTTCAGTCACATTTCTTTTATCTGGATGTCTACGGATTAGCTACCTTTGCAGAGATAAATAAGAGCCTTCAACCCCTGTTTCAGCTCTTATTCCATTGGAAGACACAGGAGGCTATGCAGTTTGCAAATCAACATTAGCTGTACAATTTCAAAAATGTCCTCCTAAGGCAAGTTATGAAAAGTTCTCAATATAGAGGTAAGATTTTATCAGCATACATTTATGATCATGATTTTTTAAATTGGTTTTAGAAAGAAAAAAGTGTTCATTAAGCATGACAAGGTGGTAAGCATGGAAAAAGCAGAACCACTAAGATAAATCTAAATTAGTTGCTCTAATATTTTTGAAAGCAAGCCAAAATTAAACCAAGATATGAACTTTTTAATATAATTTGTTTCTCTTCCCCAAAGCAGATGTCACTGCCACTTTGGCCAGATTTCTACAATGAAAAGTAATTATCCTTGAGGTTAACCTCAGAATCAATGGAGACTTTGCCGTTTAACAATTTCAATACCAGTTTCTACTTGCCAAGATTCTAAGCATGCCACACAGGATCTCTGGTTGGTGTTAGTTAGTTCTCTAAGACATTTTACAAGAATGAAAATCGCTAATAATAGCAATTAATATGTGTAGGGAGATTTTTCCCTTCCAAAGTGCTTTATAAACATTCTTTAATCCCACAAGCTAAAAGCAAACTTTATTCACCTGAAGTTTACAGTAAGGTTTGGAATTTGTTTGAAGAGGGCATTGCTTACTGACCCCATGGGGGATTGTTCGTCAGCATATAAACAAGACAAAAGAGACAAAAAAGGGGATGAGGGTCACAAAAAGAGAGAAGTGAAAATAAATCATATCCAACAAAATGTGGTATGTATTACTGAGAAGATTTTATGCATAAGATGTTGATCCCAACATGGATGACCAATACAAAACATAGATGACCAATACAAAGATGACTATTAGTAGGACCAAGCTGGAAGGCTTCACAGAATTGGGGTTTTCTATACCTATGGTTAGATAATGGAAGTGCAGGGTCTTATGAGACTTTATAGACTGGAGATACTTCATCCATATTTGCTTGTGGAAAGGCATAATGGAGAAAGTAGTATTTGAAAAGAGTTCTAAAGGATGGGCACAATTTCAGTAATCTCAGAAGGCATTCTCCATAGAAAAGCAGATGTGAGCCCAGGTATGGATCAATATTCAGGAAAATCTGTCCTGGAAAAGAATACACAGAACTGTTTGGCTGGAGATACAAAAGTACTTGGGGAATGAGGTGGAGGCGATACTGAAAAACATGTGTCTGGCTAAACTGTCGTAGATTCTACTCTAGCAAAAGAAGGTAAGGCACAATTCAGTAGATGGTGAGAGTCCTTGAATGTGTTTTAGCACAGGAGGAAAGTGATCAGATTTTTGCATTGCTAACAGTACTCTGCTAAAAACAGAATTTTACAGCCGTGTTGAGAAATGATGAGGTTTCATTTAAATGTAACATGTATCCTTCTTATGGCTTGTAAAAAAAGTCCAACTGAGGTGTGATACAAATGTGTCCAATTCTGCCCCCGAGCCATGGAGAAAGCCCAATAAGGGGTTTCATTCAAGACCCTCTGTCTGTTATGAGGGAAAGGGTGTGGCTTGCTCTCTCTGGAAGCTTTTTGAATGACTGATGTTGCTGAGGCATCTAATTTAAACTTACTTGGATTTATCTGGCCTAAGGGAGTTGCTGAAATATTTTAACTTACAAGGTGGGAATTAACTATTAAAGACTGATAGGAAAATCAGGCAGGTGTCTTGCCTGAAAGGCAGCAGGGCTTCAAGCTGCTAAAGGGAGAAGCATCAGTGATGACTCTTAGAGCATATTCCTTAGGGCCCCTATTCCTGCTGATGGCCTAATCAGAAAGCCTTAGACTTCCCATCTTAGAGGGACTATTAGAGTCACTGCAGCCGGCAATGGACTGGTCCTCTTTGCTTTGACAGATTTGATCTCGAGTCACTTTCCTAATGCCCTTTCCTTAAGATGCAGGCACTGTGGAATCGGAATAAAACAGCCCAACCCACAAGACCTGCTCCACTTGGAGATCAGATCATATCTCTGAAAGGGCTGCTGGGAAATTTTGGAACTGCCCCATCTATTAGCTGTCTATGATTTACATGCTTGGCTGATGCAAATCTCCTCTTCAAGTACCACCGCAACTTCCCCACTCCCCCAACCCGCCCATGTCTGCTATCGACTCTCATTGAATTGGCTTTTCTGGCCGAGAGTTTTAGTAACGATTCTAACTCTAGTGCTTTCTAACTTAGCCTTTTTTCTTCAATAAAAGAACCCAACTTTCCCACTTAGTGCTGCCCCTACTAGAGAGATTTTTGATTCAGAAAGCAAGTATAGATTGGGATTTCTACATTTTTGACAAATGCTTTACCTTATTGTGATGCAGCTATTCAAAGAACAACTGCCCTAGACTGCAAATGATGCAATGCCTAACACTGTGCTTCCTACAGAGAAGAGATTCAATATATATTTACTGAGATCCCGAATGAGTGAGGGAATGAATGAATGACTGTTGGAATGAACACACTGACTGCAGAGCTCTTTGCCACTTCTCAGATCTTACATATTAGGGATCCTGGCCCGAAACTAATGGAAATTGCAGACATATCTGTGTATATCTAGTAAAATGAATAGATAGACATTTAGAATTTGGTTGGCTTAGGATGCTTTTGTCAGTGTGAGAAGAGAGTGATGGTCAATTCTTGCCTAAAAGGAAGAAACAGGGAAGGGCAGGGGGCAGTGATGCCCAGGCCTGTGGTCAGAGGGGTCTGAGAGAGAAAATAAAAGTGCTGTTTGTATAATGGGCATAAACAAAAGGTGAGAAAAAGGAAAGAAACCTTCACATTTCTGCAGTAGTTAGCATGACTTCATAAGAGGAAAACTGCAGTGAACCTAGGCTACTCCAGCCTGTGGGGGTCACATGGGAACATAATCAAGCTTATGTACAAGGCATTTGAGGTTGGGGCATGGAAAAATACGGAGGCATTGTGGTGTGTATGTTATTTGGCATGAGAATGAAACTCCTTGACCCTTGAAACAGGACAGAGAGTGGAATGTGTGGTGTGATAAGGAACACTGTAAAAAGCTTCCTGAGATTGCAGCTGGAGTGTCGTACAAGGTCACAGGTGCCTCACTAACTGACCTCAAATGGCCATCCAGTAGATGTTTGTAGTTAATACAAGTCCTTTCAATAAATACCTGGTAGACGGTTTCTGAGATGACATTCTCTCAGAAGAATGGTCCCCCGCCCCACTCAGCCAGAATTGTCTGAGTACTTCATTCTCAGCATTCACTGCAAGCTATAAGCTCTGAATAGCAACATGGAATTAAAAGTTGGAAACGTAGGAACTTTGGAATGGCCACAAATGAGGTAATAGATAACAACAATAGCAGTGGCAGCCATGAGATACTAAATGGCCAAGCAAAGTTAGCCAATGATATCAGATAAGAGCAACATAATATAGGATTCTCCCAGGAGACCCTTAAGCCAATTCATTGGGGAATATTGGTGGACTTAAGTCCATCAAATAGGGGTCATGTCATTATCAGACAAGAGCAACATAATATAGGATTCTCCCAGGAAACCCTTAAGCCAATTCATTGGGGAATATTGGTGGACTTGAGTCCATCAAATAGGGGTCATGTCATTATATGATGTATGTGTTTTATTGTATGGTATCATTAGCACTCATAGCAGGTGTGGCCTGGGAATATGTGGGTTGTGCACATAGTCATTGGAGAATGACTATGTCTCTCCCTTTCCTTGACTTCTTCAGCTATTGCCACTTCAATCTTCACTCAGCAGGTCATGAGCTTAGTTTAAGTAGCAGATATGCAAAAATCCCTATGTATCTTATACAGACATGCCCACATCCCCATATATACACCGCTAAGTCTTCAAGATTTAGGGAGAGGTCTACAGTTCTATGTCAGCTCCCCCAAACAGTCTTCAGGAGTGTTACAAATCCTTCAATGAACCTACTAATTTGTTTCTACACTATAAATAGTTCTCTGTAAACCACAGTGTTTTGTTAATCTCCTAGGTGGGAATAAAAATCATGGCATTGTAAAGTTTTGAGGCATAAAAATAAAAGATGTTTTACTACTTTCTCATAGGTATAGGGTTGTTATAGAAATAAAATGTAGAAACAAAAAGAGAAATACCTTTGTAACTCTTATACCAGCAAGTAATACATAATAAGCATTCACTAAATGTCAACTGTATGGTGCAAGGCATGAAATAAAGTTTCCATGTTACATGCTGCCTTAACATCTGAAACTGAGTCTCTCAGATGGCCTAACTGCAAGCTCCTCTCCTTGACTCTATTCCTGCAGGTAAGGTTCCCTTACCAAACAACTTTGCTTATCATCGAGACCATGTGTAGTCTCCTTATCAATATGGACCATGTAGAGACCATGTACAGTGGCTGCTTATCGCTGAGTAGTGGGTTTCTCACTGCAGAATGATTCAAATAAGTCAATCACATCCTCTCATGGGAAGCAGAGGTCTTCTCTTCTCCTTGTTACTATAAAGTCTGCCTCACATAGACCCTGATTATTCTCTCTGTTCCTGAGTGTAACTCCCTGCGAGTGGCCTTGTATGACATATGGTGTCCAGCTACCTTGGGCTGTGAATTTAAAAGACTAATAAACTGTTCTCGATCTCATCTGTGTTGGGGGACAGGTGTACAGCACTCTCTCTAACAGGGTGAAACAGAGGCAATCAAACAAGCTGTTTCTAAAGACAATGAAAAGTAAAAGTATTAGTGATGTTAAGTAACAATACTATCACTATCTATGTGAGTACTCTAAAACCTTAATTGAGAAAAATAAGTACCCACACTGCAGCACTGAGACCAAATTTGAGTTAATGTTAATTATATCCATGTATTTTTAAGGACCTGGGGAGTAGTGATATTGCCAATATGAAAATGATACGAACTGTCAAGAAGATGTCCTACAAGGCAATTAAGATGCTCCTACATAGTATACTTTAAGCTTTACATAAGTCAAGCTTTGCTGACCTCAACCATCCATGGTATCAAGGCAGTCACCTTGATATGAATAATTCGTATTTAATTATCTCTTGTTCCTACTTACTTAGTCATCTGTAAAAAAAACTCCCCAAATATTAATGATATTACTCAGGGGATGTCTCAAGTATTTTCATGAACAAATCTTCTTTGTCAGAGTAGTTTATTGAGCACTCCCTCCCTGCTATTTAGTCCCTGGTTTCCTGGCTCCACCTACAAGGGACTAACCCTCTGTCAGAACCTAAGTCATTCCTTGCTGAGCAATTCCTCACTTCCGCTGCTCCCCCATGCAGAACACTGGTGATTGTCTAGTCCAAAGTGTCCCCTAACTGCTTTGTGGTATGTGCCAATAGGGAAAGAAAATGCCCCTATTTTTTTAAGATTTTATTCTTTGGAATGATTCTAGATTGGTACCATTTCTTTAACTTAGTCATGAAGTGAATCTAATGGCTGTTTTTTATATCATGTTGTTTCTTTTCTTAAGAGGGTAGATGCTGCTTTTACTGTTTTCTTTATAATTAAAAGTCAAAATAAATGATTCCTTCTAAAGTCAGGTTTCCACCAGGATCTCCTGACCATACTAATTTTCTTAAAAAAAAAAAATGAGGTAGACTTTATGTACAGTAAAATCCACTTTTGGTGCAAACTCCTGGGAGTTCAAACAAGTACATGCAGTCATGTAGCAGCCATCATGATCAAGGCACAGAACAATTCTGTCATCTCCAAAAATTCACCTGTGCTCCCCTCATTCCAGGTTCAGCCTTGGCAGTTACTAATCTGTGTTCTGTTGGTAATTTAGCCTTTCTTTGAATGTCATCTAAATATGCATCCTGGGCATATATATATATGTTTATATTTATATATTTATATAAATATATATTTATGTATATATATTTATTTATATATATATTATGTATATATATTTATTTATATTTATATATATATAAAAATATGCATCCTGGGCAAATATATATATATATTTATATATATTTGCCCAGGATGCATATTTTTATACATATATAAATTATATATATATTTATATATATCATATATAAATATATATATAATTTTATATGTAAATTATATATAAATATATATGAATATATATAATTTATATATGTATAAAAATATGCATCCTGGCAAATATATATAAATATATATATATATTTGCCCAGGATACATATTTTTATATATATATAAATATAAATAAATATATATACATAATATATATATATATAAATAAATATATATATGAATATATATATTTATATATAATTTATATGTAAAAAATATATATATATATTTGCCCAGGATGCATATTTATATATAAATAAATATATAAAACATATATATATATATGTTTTTATTTGTGACAAAATTGAACATGGTCCCCATTTGTCTGGGACTATTTCAGTTTGTGCATAATTATCAGTAAAACCCACTTTCATTCTCAAAACTTTTTCAATCTGGATAATACATTAGAGGATTGTTCTATTTATTGTAGTATACACGCACACACACACACACTACAAACACACACACACACCACACAAACACACACACACACCACACAAACACACACACACACACACACACACACACACACACATCTCCATGGAGGATTGGTTTGAGGCCAAATGTCAGAAAAAAAAATT
This sequence comes from Cebus imitator, assembly GCF_001604975.1. Classification (NCBI taxonomy): domain Eukaryota; kingdom Metazoa; phylum Chordata; class Mammalia; order Primates; family Cebidae; genus Cebus; species Cebus imitator. Next base: position 5,661,492 of record NW_016107373.1, on the reverse strand, counting down.
AATCTCCACATTCTTCTCAACTGTCTCCCTAATCCCTTCATCTTCACGAAAAAGGAAAATAAATACAGACAACTCAACAAATTGGAGTCTTTAAATTTTGAATGCAGTTATTTTATCCAACTTGATTTTCAAGTCCGTGACCCACTAACACTGGCTATACAGATACTTAGCAAATAGCCCAGATAAGATACATATACATAAATTCATCACATTTCATAAGTTAATGTAATATGCTAATTTTCGTAATGTATAAATCTATAAAGAGCTTGTCACTGGAAGTGTCCATACACAGGCAGGTCAACCATTTGTCGGGCAGGATCATAAAAGAGATAATTCAGGAATCCAAATGGGCACAAAGAGCATTGGACTTCCTGCCATCAAAGATCCATTCCAGCCTAAGACAGTGAAGCACTATTGCTGAAAAGAATGCAAACTTTTTATTATGATAACCCTACATACCAATTCTAGATCTGCAGCTTCTTTCCTCAGCTTATGTTTCCTGATGTGTCAAATGGGACTAACACTTAATATAATTGTTAAATAGAATAATGTAATTTGTTAGCATAGCGTCCAACACATACCAAGAGTTCAAAAAAGGTACTTATTAAATTAAACCAGAGGTTTTAATTAGTTGCTTTTTAGAGTTTATTACTGCTTAGGGTAATATAAGGCAAAATCATCCATTGAATCAGGCTTGATGCAACATAGCAATTAAATTTTTCACTTTGTCTAATAGAAGGTAGCTATTTTCAGTTTCCCCTTCCTTTTAGAAGCATGCAGGGTGAAGCCTAAAATCACACTGGTTGTCCATTGTGGCAGACACTGCTAGAGCTCAACACAAGGAGCTTCCCTAATATTTCGGGGGCCCAGGCCAAGGGTACCCATGGATGCCCACCTACAACACATCTGAATGTTTAAGAGTTGTGAATCAAGGTGGCAACCTGCTAAATAAAATGCAATTCCAGCTTTTCACATGGTCAAATACATTCATAACAACATGGAAAACCACATTTAAATCTAGGCTGCTTAGGCTCCTTGGATGCTAGAAAATGGCGACATGGGAAGACCTGAGCCCAGGCCCCTACTCCTTTAGCATAGCCTTGCCCTTCTCATTCCACTTCCAGCTCCATCTTGCGCTATGAGTTACATCATGCACGTCTAGCTTGGTCATGCAAGTTTTATGCCAATTCTTCACACATATCCAGCCCTTGGACACCACTGGGACTTAGTGATTCATATACAGGAGGCACCTTCAACCTTTTTGGAAGATGAACCTATGGACAAGCACCAAGCTGCACCTGAAAATAATCACAATAGCATTGTTTTTTCCAGAAAATTTCAGTATCCAAGGCATTCCTGAACTTTGGCCGTATATTCTCATTTCCTGTTGAGGGTGGTATATCCGAAAGAAATCCTGAAAGTGTCTGTCTAAAAGATTAGGTCCACAGCAGGGCTTCTCTTGCTCAGGGTCTCAGGGCACTACTCTTCTTTTTCACTTTCTGAGTGAGTGTCTGAGTAGCTTTCATACCGTAACCTCCAAGCAAGCTTAGGTGCATCTGTGTTACAGAGTACTGAGCCATGAAATGTGGGAAGAGGTGAGGCATGCCATTTTAGGCCCTTGCCTTAAAAGTTTTCATGAGATCCTCTCATTCTCTTTCATCATTCATCAGATGGCCAGATGCAGAGGATCCCGCAAAACACTCTTGGTGTCTAAAGAATGGCAGGAATCATTTGATAGGAAAAGTCCAAGTTATTCAGTACCCGTGTGAAACCAAACTCCTTCCAATGCCCAATCTAAATAGGACTCTAATAGATAAAAATAAAGCTATTTTTATTTTAAACCATTGTTGTGCATGTGTGTGTGTTTATGTGTTAGCAATTGGCATACTCTGCCCAACACATTCACTAACCTTGAGATTTACCCTGGATACATTTCTTGCTTCCATGTTTCTATCTGTCTCTAATTCTGTATCAGATAAATACATAAGACTTTCAGAATGAATGAACAGATGAATGGGTGAATGAATGAATGAAAAAACAGAGGACAGATAGAATTAAATAATTAACAATTAAATTTAAGTCTCCAGGTATTCTTCAAGATAGACTAATGCCACATTCAAGTATATATTGCTTGACATAAGAATTTAACTATGGAGTTTTATGCCTAAAATATTCCTCCCCGTGCGCTTCTTGTTTTTCAGACTAATAGTTCACAAACATGACACAAATTGTAATATGGATACTTATTGTTTTGTCTCTGCCTCCTTGCTTTCCAACCCCCACTTTTCAGATAATTGTCCTGATTATTATTTTTTATATTTCTTCTTCGTCTTAGCCACATAATTGAAATGGGAGGTGCCATCATTTTTCAGCTTAACTTTCACTCCTGGACACAATTTATAGACAATCGAAAGACAACAGACACTCTAGAATAGATTAATCCAAGCCTTTCCTGGAAATTGAAAACTGAGAAAATATGAGTGTCAGTCTGGCTGAGCACTAAGTTATAAACCTGCTTATATTAGTCTATCTGTGCCACTACAACAAAATACCATAAACCGGGTGACTTTAAACAGCCAAACTTTATTTCTCACAATTCTGGAGTCTAGGAAGTCCAAGATTAATTTGTGTCTAAAGAGGGGCCCTTTCTCCTTCATAGTTAGCACCTTCTGTGTCCTCACATGGTGGAAGAGGCAAGGCAGCTCTCTGGGGACTTTTCTATAAGAACACTAATCCAAGTCTTCAGAGCTCTGCCCTCATGACCTAACCACTTGCCAAAACCCCCGCCTCCTAATAGCATCATATTGAGAGTTAGAATTTTGTGGGTTTTTTTTTTTTTTAATTGAGATGGAGTTTTGTCATTGTTACCCAGGATAGCATGTAATGGCACAATCTTGGTTCACTGCAGCCTCTGCCTCCTGGGTTCAAGCGACTCTCCTGCCTCAGCCTCCCAAGTAGCTGGAATTATAGGCACCTGCCACCACACCTGGCTAATTTTTGTATTTTTAGTAGAGATGGGGTTTCCTCATGTTGACCAGGCTGGTCTCAAACTCCTGACCTCTGGTGATCTGCCCACCTTGGCCTCCTAAAGTGCTGGGATTACAGGTGAGAGCCACCGCACCTGACCTAGAATTTCAACATAAGAATTTTGGAGGGCCATAAACACTCAAACCATAACTCTATTTTTTGGTGGTAGTCATGCCCCATCACGAGGAAAGGGAAAAAGCAACCTGGTAAGACAAAGAACAATTAAAGCAACAACAGATGTGTGAAGACAAAGAAAGAGGAAAGATTAAGAAGAGGTCTTCTTGGCTTCCTATTGTTTCATAGTCCTTGGCATCGGCCTATTCTGGATGTTCATTTTTATCCCTCTCCTATCTGAGGTTTGTGAAAACAACTTGTACTTTTATGGAAGAGCACTCTTGTGAATAACCTAAATGCATACATTTTATGTTACCAGCAACCAAAATAGGCTAAAATCAGAGGCAAGACTACATGACATCTGAAGGGGCAATACCCCAAATTCCTTATCCTGGACCTTTTCTGTACCACTTTTGGTCCCAAACCTTCATGTCACCTTGAAACTATTCAAAGCACTTAGCTCCTTTTTACAGACACAAGAAAGGCAGAGCCCTCTATCTTTGAAGTTATACTGACTTTACCATAAAAAAAAAAAAAAAAAAATACATCTACTAAAGATTTTTTTTTCCAACAGAGCAACACAATAAAAGAGTAAGTGGCTTTGTAGTAAAAAATAATATAAAAAGATAATTAAATCTCAGGGGCATTTTTTTTGTGTGTGTGTTGTTCTAATGCAGTTTTTCTCAGGAAAAAAAAAAAAAAAAACAAGCATCAAGCCTGTCCCCAAAAACACTTTCTGACCCACCATTGCCACTAACATGAAGTTGAGAAGTTAAAAATCTTTGCTTGATATGTTCTTTCTTTTCAAGAAAAATGAGGCTTCATATTCACTGGCGAGGGCAAGTAGAAAAAAAATCCGTGCTGTTATTTTTGAGGGGTTGAAATGCTTGTTCTCACCGTCGAAGGTGCGCATCTTTACAAAAAATGGTTGCTAGGGAGCAAGCCAATTTGAGGGAATATTTCTGAATGTTTATAAAATGAAAGAGTGTCATCATCGGCAATACATTTATTGGCAGAACTGAAGCAATTAGTGCTGCTAAAGTGACTGTATACAGCTGATTTCACAGAGAGGGCAAATATATAATGATGCATGCTACTGGAGTATTTTTTTTTACACTACAGATTAAAGTCTTAGATAAAGGCAATAACACTCTTCCTATTTTAGGACATTTAGAGTGTTCAAATTTGTGGTTATAAAAATACATAAGAGAGCATTTTTAGGCCATTCTGACACATTTCATACTCATTCTTAAATAAAATAAATCATACGATCGTCTCTCCTTGAGGCTGGAAATTGGTTTTTGTAATACGGAGAAGCCTAGCAATCTGTCCCCATTTCATTCATTCTAACTATACAATTCAAGTACAATTCTCATTTTAATTTTCTTTCTCGCATATATTTCTATCTATAATTTTTAAAGACAATGATGATTTGTATTTATACGGATAATGAAAATGAAAAACAAAAAGGGCAATACCTTTTTAGAAAAGAAAATCCAACAAGCAAGCAAAACGAAACCAACACAACCTTTTTGTGATACGCAAATATAAGGCTCACTCATTCCTGCTGATTTTCACTTTTGATTGTCTCTCTTCTCATTTAATCCAAATTCTCTACTCTCTTCATGAGTAAAAAAAAGTGTGTGATTAGTAAATGTCACCAGTTGGACTCTCTGAGGTTCAGACTGAGAAGTTTAGAGCATAGGAGCTTTTGTAGAACATGGTCTTGGGATTCATATCTGCAGAAGAGAAAGGAAAGAAGCAGGATTGGACAGAGGGGGAACATAGGCTGCCAGGAAGTTTTAATGGAGATCACAAGTAACTCTACAAAAGTCTCAGAAGAATGCATGACCCTTCAGAGTCCTGAGTGGAGCAAGGGTGCCCAACTTTAATGTTCCCCTATAAACTGGTCATGGATGCTGGTAGCTCAGGAAGCAGCACCCAGCATTGAGCAAGGTGGCTCTCTTTAACGGAGGCACTTTCTGAAGTGGAACAGCAGGGCATAGCACTTTGTCCACCTCACCCTCAGAAGCTGAAGGAAGAAGTTCATCATTCCTGAATAAGGATTCGGATACCACATCACAGCATCTTTCACACTAACAATGAATAATTATTTTATATTTAAAAACAATGAATCATAAGAAGCAGTATAGGTAGCTATTCGTGTATTATTTACCCATAACATATTGATCACCTAATACTGGAACAGATGTAATGAGAAAAAATGCCCAGCTGACACAGGACATTTTGTTCAAGAGAGAAATTTAATCCATGCAACACTACTAACTTAAAGGCAGGCAGAAGATTACAAACTGGTAGCTGAGGAAAAGAAAATTGGTAACAAATTAGCATGAAGAAGATGCTAATGAATATTAAGGGAATCAACAGGGATGAGGGTCCTGGATATGGGTAGTATATTTAAGAGCAGTGTTAGGTAAAACAGGCAGCTGGGACTGAGATGGTTGGTGCAGAAGACAGAAGGTTGTGCAGGCTATGGATACAACAGGTAGGGGATAGAGGTATCTATATGGGAAGATCAGAAGAGTGTCTCCCCTAAAGCAGAGCGAGGCAAGTTTGAATAGATTAGGAGGTAGGAAATGTCAGAATGACTTGAATACAAGATTGAAGAGCCTGAATGTCACTGAAAATGAAATACAAAACTAAATTCCTCAGTATGGAAGTCATACAATAAAAGTGGAGTTTTCAAATATTAACATGGTCGAGGGATAAAAGATATTTTGTAGAAAATAAGACTGTAAATCACCATCTTCTTGGTTAGGATGCCAGAATGGGAAAGGTGAAATTTCTGAAGTTCCATGACATACACACACACACACACACAAAATGAGGACCGAAAGACATATTGTAACAAAACCTGTCCAAAGTCACCATGCAAAGAAATGATGGAGCTGGCAATTGAACCTATATCTGTCTTCAAAGTGCCTTTTTTTAAACCACCAATTCCACACCGCCAGAATGTTATAAAACCTGCCTGCAAGGTGCTTTTCCTACCCAGGATTGTTCTGAAAGTAAGAAAATCAAAACTCTGGCATTGATTTGGAGTACAATATAGGTTTCATATTTTGACACATTTTGGGAAATTAAATTGGGTCTTTCACCATTTTATGATTAGCATAAGATAGAGCCTCATTTTGCCTCTAAGAACACTTTCTGAGACAAATTGCTACGCCTTTAAGAAATGGATTCAATAAACACTTACCAATTGCCTATTCTGTGCCAGGAAGTAGTCCTGGTGTGGTGGACAAAGCAGAAAATAAGATAATGTCCTATTGTTATGAAACTTATATTTTACTAGACAAAGACAAGTAGTAAACATAAGAAGAAATAAAAACCTAAATACATTAATGTAATTCAGAAACGTATATATTTTAGGAAGAAAATCACAGGATAATTTTATGGATCATTACTGATAAATGAGAGGAAATGTGTTCAGCAGTTTTGCTGTTATTTTTGATGTTCTACCACTTAACTAGCTGCATACTCTTGGTTAATTGGTCTGTGACTCAGTTTTTCACTTATCTTATAGGTCCAATGCTGTGATTAAAAGATTAAATACATAAAATGTGCTTTCACTAGCAAACAGAGTAAGAATTCAATAAATGTCACTGCATTGTTAAATGTTATTCATATTCCTGAGAATGAGGACTTCACTTTTCTCATCTCTTCTTTCCTGTGCAGAAGAAGGAAGTCCCATCTGCCCAGAATGCTTCCTGAACATAAAATTTCCTGTTTGAGATTATTTATACCCCATAGCCTTGCCCCCCCCCACACTCAATAACCACATATTAAATGGCCACAGCCTGCTAGACATTGGCTTCCTTAAGGTGAATTTAATTCAGAAATTACTAAATTCAATTCTTGGGGTTTGTTTTGTTTCTCCATAATCCCCTACACTGGTTTATCAGCCTGCCAGAGAAGCAGAAAGATAGCCTCCAGGGCTCTGTCAGCCAGGCCCAGCCCAGACATCAAAGAATATTATGAATGTGTAAAATTGCCTTTGGCAAATACTATTTACAGACCCTCTGGCACAGTTATGCTGAAATGATAAGAAATGTCACTGCCGCCTACTGCATTGAATAATAAACATTTCCTGCCTTTAATATCAACTACCCACTTATCCAGAACTCAGAATGGCTCATAATCAAAATAAAGGAAAAAGCAGAGGTTGGGCTTTTTGTTTTTGTTTTTTATTAATATGCCACAATGCTTCCTATTAATTAAATCAGCAGTAGAGCCAGAAGTGGAACTTAGTGAGATTATCTATATTATGCACTCAAAATGTAGTTTATCCATTTTAATTAAATGAGCTCTAAATATAACCACTTTTAATTCTTCTACACTCTGCAACTAATTAAATATAAAATTAGTTAACATTTTTATGTGACATTATTAAAAAATTGTTCATATAAAAATGCAAATATCCCTATGGTATCTTGTGTATTTACTTGGATCCCTCTGTGATGCTGATGACCAGAGTGTTAAAACTTTGCATGAATACAAACCTGTAGGCAAGGTGTTTGGTTCTCCTCAAATTTCTCCCCATGTCTAGTCATCTGCCTTCTACTTGTCTCATCTTGACATATTCTGGACACTGATTATAGCTTTGGGTAGCCTATGACATTTCACCTCCCTGGATGTTCTTTTTCAGAGAATCTTCATGTTAGGCTGAGACAAACACATCAACATCTACTCTTTATTTCCTTAGGAAGCATATTAGGGTCCTCAGTGTGCTAAGAGGTCTTCACTGGTAAGGAAATACCACTGTATAGAGTAACTAAAGAAACCACCATGAGAACTAGAGATGAGGTAGAAAAACCGGAACAAATTGCTAGAGTCTCAGTGTGGACAAGTCAGAGAGTTAAAACTCCATAGGGATTCAGTCTTAGCAGCCCTCCAGACTTTTATAAATTTTACCCTCTGGAGCTTGACCAGGCTCTCATAGCAAATATCAAAAAAAATCTTCACATCCTCCTGGAAGATGAAGAGGAAAGGAAACATTTTGAAATATACCAGAGCACTATTTTCTTCTTAACAAGGCTGGCTCTCAGGACAAACCATTTAACCAAATCCTGATATGCCAGGATTTTATCAGAGCCTAACTGACCAGAGGAAAAGGAATATCCAATGCTAGCCCACTCTCATTATGTTGTCACACCTAAGAGGTGGGGAGGACTGAGAAACACTTGTGAATTTCACAGTCCAGAGGCATAGGTTCACCAAGACCTAATCACAGGACTCTAGAACTCTTCCCTTCCCCCAACACCTGGCAACCGTATGACTAAATGCCTATTTACAGCAGTTCTTTTTACCCAGTACATCTGTCAAGCTATTAAGGAAAATTACAAGGCATACTGAAAGGCATACGTTGGAACAAACAGACAAAGCATTAGAAGCAGACATGACAGGAATGTCGGAATATCAGACTAGGAATTAAAGGAGCAATGATTAATATGCTAAGGGCCTAATAGATAAAGGAGACAACATGCAAGAATAGAGGGGCATTGTAAGCAGAGAGATGGAAATACTAAGAAAGGACCAAAACTAAATGCCAGACAAAAACACTAAGAAAAATGAAAAACATCTTTGATGAGTGTATTTGTAAACTGGACGTGGCTGAGAAAATAATATTTGAGCTTAAGATTATATCAATGGAAATTTCCAAAACTGGTTTCATTCCATAGTGTTTTACACTTGGCAGTACACAGATCTTACAAATATTTTATTAGATTCATAAATAAGTTTTATACCTTTTGGTATTGTAAATGTCACTATTTAAAATTTTAAATTTTAAATTGTTTATTGCTGATAACAAAAAAAAAAAATTGATCTTACATTTTGTGACCTTGCTAAAATACCTTATGAATTGTAGTAGTATTGGTTTTTAGATTTGGGGGAATTTTTTTTCTTCAACTTTTATTATATGTTCAGAGGTACATGGGCAGGACGTGCAGGTTTGTTACATAGGTAAATATGTGCCATGATGGTTTGCTGCACAAGTCATCCAATTGCCTAGGTATAAAGCCCAGCATCTGTTAGCTAATCTTCCTGATGCTTTATCCCATCCCTGATAGTCCTAGTGTATGCCATTCCCTCCAAACTATCTATGTGTTCTTATCATTCCACTCCCACTTATAAAGTGAGAACATGGGGTATTTGTTTTACTGCTTCCGTGTCAGTTTGCTGAAGCTAATGGCTTCCAACTCCATCCATGCCCCTGCAAAGGACATGATCTCATTTGCTTTTATGGCTGCATAGTATTCCATGGTGCATATGTACCACATTTTCTTTATCCAGTCTACCACTGAAGACATTTAGGTTGATTCTATGTCTTTGCTATTGTGAGTAGTGCTGCAATGAACATACATGTGCATGAATCTTTATAATAATGAGACAAGACTGAAAAAAAGAATTAGCATATGCAGAAACTGTAGGACAACTACAGAAGGTGTGATGCTTTCACAATGAGATACAGGAAGGATAAGAAAAAGAAAGAGAAAAAATATTTCAAACAATGTAACTGAGAATTGCCTCAAATTAATGTCAGACACAATATCATAGGTGGAGGAAACTCAGACAACATCAAGCAGGAAAAATGCCAAAATAACTGTACTTAGGTGCAATAGTTTCAAACATAGGAAATAGGAGATAAAACAAATAATTCAGTTAATAAATGGGCAAAGGATAGGAATAGACAGTTCTCAAAAGTGGACACCCAAATGGCCAACAAGTATGTGAAACAATGCTCAGTGTCACAAGTTATCAAGTAAATATCAATTAAAAATTCAATGTGATATTACTGTATATTTGTTAGAATGACTATGAACAAAACAATGAAAGATAAGTGTTGGCAAGGATGTGGAGAAAAGGGAATTCTCTGCACTGTTAATTGGTGAGGGTGTAAATTAGTAAAGCCATTGCAGAAAACTGTATGGAGGCTTTTCAAAATATTATATATGGGCTGGGCATGGTGGCTCACACCTGTAATCCCAGCACTTTGAGAGGCTGAGGTAGGCAGATCACAAGGTCAGGA
>NW_016107373.1:5583421-5651215 GCF_001604975.1 Cebus imitator | reverse complement strand
GGGTATGCTGGCATGTGCCTATAGTCCCTGCTCCTTAGGAGGCTGAGGCAGGAGAATCACCTGAACCCAGGAGATGGAGATTGCAGTGAGCCAAGATAGCACCACTGCACTCCAGCCTGGAGGCAGAGCGAGGCTCTGTCTCAAAAATAAACAAACAAACAAAATATTACAAATGGAACTACTATATACTACAGCAATCCCAGTTCTGGGCATATATCCATAGGAAATAAAATCAGTATGTTGAAGAGCTTTCTATACTTTCATGTTCGTTGTAGCATTATTAATTATAGGCAAGATACTGAATCAATCTAAGTGTTAAGTGTCCATTGACAAATAAAAAATAATTAGTACACACACACACACACACATACATACACACAACGGGTGGCTATTCAGCCATAAAAAAAAAAAAAGGAGGAAATTTTATCATTGCAACAACATGCATGAACCTAGAGAACATGATACTTATTGAAATAAGCCAGGCAAGAAAGACAAATACTGCATTTTCTTATACCTGAAGTCTAAAAAAGTTGAATTTATAGAAACAGAGAGTAGAGTGATAGTTGCCAAAGGCTAGAGATTGGGGAAGTGGATGAGGAGATACCAGTTAAAGAGTACAAAGTTTCAGGAAAACAGGATGAATAATCTTTGGAGATACAGTGTACAACAAGTGACTATAGTTGAGCACTTATTTTATATTTACTAAGTATAAAATTGCTAAAACATTAAAATTTAAATGTTCTCGTCATGCAAAAAGGATAAGTATGTGTGTTAGTCCATTCTCATGCTGCTATAAAGAACTGCTTGACACTGTGTAATTTATAAATTAAAGGGGTATAATTGACTCACAGTTCTGCATGGATGGTGAGGCCTCAGGAAACTTCCGGTCATGGCAGAAGGGGAAGAAAACATGTCCTTCTTCAAATGGCAGCAATAAGAGAAGTGCCAAGCAAAAGGGAGAAAATCACTATTATATCTCATGAGAATTCACTGACTATCATGAGAAAAGCACCACGAGGGTAACTGCAGCCATGATTAAATTACTTCCCACCAGGTCCCTCCCATAACTTGTGGGGATTATGAGAACAAAAATTCAAGGTAAGATTTGGGTGGGGTCATGGAGCCAAGCCATATAATTCCATCTGTGGCCCCTCCAAAACCTCATGTCCATCTTACATTTCAAAACACAATCATTCCTTTCCAACAGTCCCCCAAAATCTTAACTCATTCCACAATTAACCCAAAAGTCCAACTCCAAAGTCTCATCTGAGACAAGGCAAGTCCCTTCTGCCTATGAGTCTGTAAAATCAAAAGCAAGCTAGTTACCTTCTAGATACAATGGGAGTACAGGCATTGGGTAAATACATCCATTCCAAAAGGGGGAAATTGGCCAAAATAAAGGGGATGCAAGCCTTAGGCAAGTCTGAAATCCAATGGGGCAGCCATTAAACCTTAAAGTTCCAAGCTGATCTCTTTTGACTTCATGTCTCACATCTGGGGCATGCTGATGCAAGAGGTATGCTCCCATGGACTTGAGCAGCTCTGCCCCTGTGGCTTGGCAGGTATAGCTCCCCACCCAGCTGCTTTCATGGGCTAGCTCAGAGTGTCTGCAGCTTTGCCAGAAACAGAGCAAGCTGTCAGTGGAGCTAGTATTCTGGGGTTTGAAGGACAGTGGCCCTCTTCTCACAGCTCTACTAGGCAGTGCCTCATTGAGGACTTTGTGTGGGAGCTCCAATCCCACATTTCCCTTCTTCGTTGCCCTAGCAGAGGTTCCCTATGACGGCTTTACTACTGTAGCACACCTCTGTCTGGGAATCCAGGCATTTCTATACAACCTATGAAATCTAGGCAGAGGTTCCCAAACCTTAATTCTTGACTCCCGTGCACTCACAGGCCCAATACAATGTGTAAACTGCCAAAGCTTGGGGCTTGCACCCTCGGAAGCAATGGCCTCAGCAGTACTTTGGTCTATTTTCACCACAGTTGGAACACAGGGCATCAAGTCCCAAGACTGCACAAAGCAGCAAGGACCTGGACCCCTCCCTCTGCAAGACCATTTTTATCTTTTTAGGCCTCTGGGCCTGTGATAGGAGGGGCTGCTGTAAAGACCTCTGACAGGCCCTGAAGACATTTTTCCCATTGTCTTGGCAATTAACATTTGACTCCTCATTACATATGCAAATTTATGCAGCTGGCTTGACATTCTCCTAGGAAGATAGGTTTCTCTTTTCTATAGCCTGTAGAAAGGCTGCAAACTTTCTGAATTTTTTATGCTGATTTTCTTTTAAAGGTAAGTTTCAATTCCAAACCATATCTTTGTGAATACATAAAACTAAATGCTTTTAACAGCACCTTAGCCATCTCTTGAATGCTTTGCTGCTTAGAAATTTTTTCCACTAGATACCCTAAATAATCTCTCAGTTTCAAAGTTCCACAAATCTCTAGGCCAGGAGCAAAATGGTGCCAGTATCTTTGATAAAACATAGCAAGAGTGACCTTTATTATAGTTCCCAACATATTCCTCCTCTCTGTCTGAGACCACCTCTTCCTGGACTTCAATGTCCATATCGCTATCAGCTTTTTAGTCAAAGCCATTCAAGTCTGTAGGAAGTTCCAAACTTTCCTACATTTTCTTGTCTTCTTCTGAGACCTCCAAACTGTTTCGACCTCTGTGTGTTACCCAATTCCAAAGTCCCTTCCACATTTTCAAGTATCTTAACAGCACCACCCCACTACCTGTTAGCAACTTATTATATTAGTCTGTTCTCACACTGCTATGAAGGACTGCCCAAGTCTGGGTAATTTATAAAGGTCAGAGGTTTAATTGACTGACAGTTCTTCATGGCTGAGAGCGTTTTAGAAAACTTCCAATCATGGTGGAAGAAAAAGAAAATACATCCTTCCTCACATAGCAGCAGAAAGGGGAAGTGCTGAACAAAAGGGGAGAAAGTTCCTTATAAAACCATTATATTTTGTGAGAACTCACCCACTATCACAGGAACAGCATGAGAATAATGGCCCCATTGTTGAATTACCTCCCACTGGGTCCCCCCCACGACACTTGGGGATTATAGACACCCAGTTCCAGGTAAGATTTGGGTGAAGACACAGAGCCAAACCATATCAGTAGGCGATGTTATGGATATGTTAATTAGGTGAATTTAACAATTTTATCATGTATTCATATATCAAAACATCATATTGTACATTATATATATATATATATATATATATATATATATATACTTTTTATTTGTTTATTATATGTTAATAAAGCTGAGGTGACTGAGAAACAAAGAGATATAAGAAGGCTTAAAAATAAAAAATAAATAGTTTTTTTAAAGAAAAAAATCCTGAAAGATGGTAGAGGATAATATATCTTACATATAGAGGACAAAGATACAAATTACATTTGGTGTCTCCTGAGAAACCACACAAACACAAAGAGAGTGGAGTGAAATGTTTAAAATCTTGTGAGAAAAAAATAACACCAAATAGAAATCTGTACCCTGAGAAATGATCCTTCAAAATGAAGAAGAAATAAAGACTTTCTAGAATAAACAACAATTGATAATATATGTTGCCAGTTTATTTATAAAGAAGGAAAATAATATAGGTCAGAAAATTGGATATTATTATCTACCAAAAATCTACAGCTAACATAATATTTAATGGTGAGAAACTAGAAGCTTTCCCACTAAGATCAGGAATAAGATAAGGATATACTCTCTCACCGATCTTTTAGAACATAGTGCTAAGGATCCCAGGTAATTCAGTAAGACAAGATAAGAAAAGAACATGTATACATATATGGAAGGAAGAAGCAAAATGATCTTTGCTTGCAGATAACATGAATGTTTATTTAGAAAGTCCTAAAAATTTAATGGAAAAGCTCCCAGAAATAAATGACTATAGGAAAGTTGCAGGACACAAGGTTAATATATATAAAAAAATCTCTTTCCTATATGCCAGCAATAAACAAGAGGAACTTGAAATAAAAAACACAGTAACATTTATGTTAGTACTCCCAAAATGACATACTTAGGCATTATGGTATCTGAAGGATCCTATACTGGTGTATACATGGCATTACACACTTGTTCACTCAGTGTAGTCATTCTACACTGAGTGAACCCTAATATAAACTATAGACTTTGGGTGATGATTATCCATTTAGGTTCTTTCATTGTAAGAAATGTACTACTCTTAGGAGGATGTTGATAGTGAAGAAGGCTATGCGTATGTGGGGGAAGAATGTATATGATAAATCTTTGTACGTTTCTCTTAATTTTGCTGTGGACCTAAAGAAGCTCCAGAAAATGAAGTCTTAAAAAAGAAGGGCTTTATAAAAACATGGAGATAATGAACAATCAAACATGCTGTATCTGAATAACATTTCTCTAATTACACTGATACTTCAGTCTGACATCTGATCCCATTAACATATTACATAATGATCTTTCTTAATTTTATTTTTATATTAAAAATGTTCATTTAGAATTATTCATTAATTCAATAAATATTTATTGAGCATCTATGAAATACCAGGTATTGTCCCAGATACAGGGAATAAACCAGGGAAGAAAACAAACGTTTCTATTCTCATAAAGTTTATATTCCAGTGGATAAGGAAGACATACAATAAATAAAACAATTAAATCACATAATACATCAAGAAGACTCAAGCTCAGAAGGCATTCAGAGTGAGGGGTGCATATGTACAATTCTTAATTAGACGGTCAGAAATGCCCTCATTGCCCTCATTGAGAAAGTGACGGTTTAACAAAGACTTTAAGATGATGAGGGAGCAAATCAAGTAGATGTCTAAGGAACATGACACAAGGCAATGGGGATAGTCAGTGCAAAGACCCATTAAAACTGGAATGTTTCTAGTGCAGTAAAAGAACAACAAGGTGGTCAGTGAAGCTAAAGCTGATTGAGTAAGAAATAGGATCAGTAAAGTGATTGGCAGCCATCACTAAGGGCATCTAGTGGTCCTTGGTGATGGTTTCAAGAGAAAAAACAAAGAGAATCCTTTGTTTACTACTCTGTAGATAAAAATATAACTAGAAACTAGAGAAGATTAATATTGATTTGGAAAATGTATGACAGAGATTGTGTCCAGGCATCCTCTATGCATTTCCTAATTTAGTACTTAAAATTTCTTATATATGTATTATTATTTCCATCTACCGATGTAGGATCTGAGATTGAGAGGGTTTAATAAATTACCTAATTTCATTGAGAAGGCACAATTATCTCAACATTTAAAATCAGTACTCTTGATTCCAAAGTTATGTTCTTTTGACAATATGTTATGTCAGCCAAGTTTTAGCAATAGTGATGTGATTTATCTTCAACCTTGAGCATTGCAACTATGTCTTCTTAAACTAATAAACAACTACTTAAAAAAAAAGACTTGATGATTGCAAGGAAAAGATTGTGTGTGTGTGTGTGTGTGTGTGTGTGTGTGTGTGTGTGTGGTATGTTCTTTCTACTTTTAGGATGGGATTCAATGTTGTTTTCAATGGAAAGCACAGCAAAGTGGTTAAAAGCATGGGCTACAGAGCCAGATGAGGCCTTGTTTCTTGCCATTGCTTGCTTATGCATGTCTTTGGACATGGAATTGAGATTATCTTGGCTTCTGTTTCCATGTATGTCAAATGGGCATGCAAATAACATATGCATATGCACATGACATATGCAAATTACATATTATAGTGATAATTAAATGGCAGCATGAATGTAGATTACTTAATCCAGTCTGTATGTAATATGGATTCAATAGGTTCTAGCCACCGTAATTTATATTTTCTCACTGCAAGTGGCTGTCAGCGCCTACAGTCAAGGAATGTGATATTTCTACTATTGATAGGGCCCTGTGCACCCACCCACCCCTACCAAAATGCAAAGGAAAAACTATTGCTCTAATGGGACTTTAAAAATTATTTTCACCTGTTATGTACTGCAGTGAAAAACTTCAACCCACTCCCAGAAGTACTGCTTAGAGTGTGGCATAATTAAAATAGAAGAACAATCAACAGCAGGAACGTTAGCATAAAACCAAGGAAATTATTAAGAAACCAAACTGAACAACATCATTAAGAATCACCAGAGGCTTCTATAAATATGTAAGTAGTGTAGGAGTTGAAGTAATACAGAAGGGAAACACACTATAAAAATATGTTTGTGTCTATAGGCACTGCCTGCATAAGTCTTCAGGTTGTGTTACTCAAAGTATCTTCTTCGGTGAGGGTGACTTATGATGGAAAAACTATTATACATTAGATAATATAAAGGCCTGAATTTCAGCAGGTGTTAGAGTACAATTTATATTTATTTGTATGCTTAAAAGTAGTAGCTAAGCCATTAAAGCACCACTCTACCCTACTTTTGAAAAAATAAGAACCCTATAAAAATAACCCATACTTTGTATCCAAAGTCTATACTTTTATTAAGCTCCCACATTTGGCACATGGTATAATACAAGTCTTAAGTTATTACTAACATGTAAGTTATTACTAACATGTAATATTACTCTGTTAGCATAATGAATCCAAGAACTTAGCAGAGCCATACCTCTGGTGTTGAAGTGGTAGAAACTAGATTAGTTAAGGCAGGGATGCAAGAGAGGCTTCAAGTCAAAGTTTTAGTGCCTGATTTTGGTATGTGGGACCTCTTCTCCAGTTACACACCAAGTTAGACCCCAATCTGCACCTTTGGGAAGTATTCACGATTTCACCCAGGGCTGTGGCAAAAAAGGAACATTTTGACTGTGATTTAAACCACAAATAAATGTTTAGCCAGGAAAAACTTCATGGCATAAACTTGCCTAGAAAAGAGCCTTCATGCTGGAGAAAACATTGCTGTGTTTGAGGAAATGAAAGGGGCACAGGGTGACTGGAGGGTGGCATCTAGAGGGGAAATAGGCCCGAAGGTAATTTAAAGAAGCAGCATAAATCAAATCGCCATCAGTTATATGTTAAAGAATCTGGGTTTTAGTGTACATGAAATTAAAAGACATTGATAGGCTGTTGCCAAGAAAGAGGTTGAATCTGTACTGTGATTTATAAGAAGCAACCTGGCTGCTGTTAGGGGAATGATGGGAGTGGGAAAAAAGTGTGATAGCTGGAGAGGATGCAATGGTGGCATGAACTAAGGGGCCGAAAGTGAAGATGGAGAGAATGGAGAGCTTCTAGATCTATCCTGGGGGTAGACTCAAAAAGACTAGCAGATCACCGGCATGTTAGGTGCTTACAAAAGACTTGTCAAAAATGTCAGTTTCCTGCGTAAGTGACAATGAGAATTCCTGTTTTTATAGAGTAAATATAATGCTAGAAGTGTGGATCAAAAATTCGATGTTTAGCCTGCTGCTTATTTGACTTGTATATGAGACGTTCAAGTGGAGATTTCTAGCCGACCAAAAGATATAAGAGTTTGCAGGTTAGAAGAGACCTCGGGATTGTCCTAGTGCATATACAGGTTTGTACTTTGTAAGTACTTCTTTGTAAAACTGTACATGCCTAATTATTTCTCTAGGTCCAAGAAATGAAGAGAAAATTACTACTAAAAGCAACATTTCTCAAAATTCAAATGCCCAGGAGACTTGCAATGAAAGAATTTTGATTAACTGTGTAGGCTGCTCTACAAAATCCAACCAATCAAACAAACAAAAAACAATGCAAAAAAAGTTTTGCAAAAGTAAAACATGAGAGATGAGCTGCCTGTGGATCTTGAGCATTAGAGATGTGCTATTCTCAACTCTTAACAAAGATTTTGTTATCTTGGCCCAATCCCTGCCCATTGAGTTTTCTCAGTCAAAAATGAACTCCCATTTGTACCATGTATACCACAAGGCTAATAAAGTTAGAAAGATGCCTATAGAAGAGAAAAACATGCCTTCCTTTCCCTTGGGCCAGTGAGAAATGAACTAAGCTCAGTTTCTTTAAGAGCCATGATAATTAGACAGGAGGGTCTTAAAAGACTGCTAAATTACGACCCTGCCTAAACTATTTATCTTCAAGCACAGGATAATAGCATAATAATTTGTGAAATGAAGTCATTTATGATCAAATTTCTCTTTTCTTTAGCCCCTCTGCCCAATATAAAAGTGGCTTTCTCCCCAGCTCCAAACCCAGGAGTAGAGACTCTGCTGACATTACAATATGAAAATCTTCAGTAATTGATTCCAACTGTTGCAGCTGCAAAAAGTTGCTTTGCTCAGTAAAGGGGTTTATGGATTTGGCCACACTTTGTTGTTTGCTGCCTTCGATTATTACAAATTCATTCTTCTCCCTGTTTTCTAAGATAAGAGTGGATAGAACTGATAAGGAAATGGTTTTAGTAATGTGTTAGATTAAAAAAGTTCTCTGTAGGTCCTTTTAAAAATAAAACATTTCTTTTTCTTTCCGCGGTAAAATAATTTCATTGATGAAAATTTTGGAAAAATAAAAATTTTAAAAAGTAAAAATTAGGGCCGGGCGCGGTGGCTCAAGCCTGTAATCCCAGCACTGTGGGAGGCCGAGGTGGGTGGATCACGAGGTCAAGAGATCGAGACCATCCTGGTCAACATGGTGAAACCCTGTCTCTACTAAAAATACAAAAAATTAGCTGGGCATGGTGGTGCGTGCCTGTAATCCCAGCGACTCAGGATGCTGGGGCAGGAGAATTGCCTGAACCCGGGAGGCGGAGGTTACGGTGAGCCGAGATCGCGCCATTGCACTCCAGCCTGGGTAACAAGAGTGAAACTCCGTCTCAAAAAAATAAATAAATAAATAAGTAAAAATTATTTATAATCATTCAACAATGATAACCATTACTGATTTTAGTTTCTACAAAAGTTCTCTTTCAACATATATATGGTTATGTTTATCTTTAATAAAGTTAGAACCAATAATTTTTGCATCTTTCTTTTTTCCCATATTCTTTAAGTTTTTTAAAAACATGATTCTTAAACTCTGAAAAATATTTAAATACATGTTTAATAGCTTATGAGATACATTGTCTTATCTAACTAATATAGATTTGTCTCTAAAGAGCTGTTCAAAAGTAAGTTTCTGTACTTGGCTAAGAATAGTGGCTCTACAGCTCAAATTTTAATAACTCATAATTTATTGTAGAGTCCTCCAATGACCCATTTTCTATTAAGAATAATAAGAAAAGAAAGAGAAATCCTGACTGCTGGAATTATTTCAGTATGGTATACATGTACACACTGGAATCTTATATGTCAAAAAATGAACAGATTTAAAAAGATGGTGGATTCGTTTATATTCCTCTCCCTGGACTATCACTTTGCTGGATAAGCCAAACACACCAGAGCACATTTTCTATAAACTATTAAAGTGGCCATGTGAAATGCTTACCTACTGGGAAGACTATAGGCTTCATAAACATTTTAAGATACTTGCTTCGTAGGTTTTTGTATTGCAACTGATGACAGCAAAGAATACATATCTATTTTCTAAAACTGAAGTTTTCTTTCTTCCCTCAACTGTCCATTTGCATTAACTCATAAATCTCCCTTATTTATCTACCTTCATATGACTTGAGAATATAGGACCAAGGAGTTTATTACTCCTAAAAATGATAATTTTTGATGCTATCTTCAGCGAGGCTGGGAGTGGGGCTGACTCAGTGAAGGGTTGCTTTAGGAGTTGTTCTTACAGTTCACAGCTGTCAGCATCTCATCTTTATATTTGGTGTAAAATCCTGCCTCCTCTCACTTGCTGTCTTTTTACATTTTATTTTCTGCAACATACATAAGAAAAGCACCTTTTTCCTCTATACTGAAAACTTCTGGAATTAGTCTGTAATTTTAATGCCATGCTTAGGAGTTGGAATGTGAAATTGGAGAGATTCTTCATTTTAGTCTTTTCTTCTTCTTCTGTATTTATTTATTTATTCATTTATAGGCAAGCTTTCTGTCACCCAGGCTAGAGCCCAGTGGCGAAATCATGGCTCATGGTAGCCTCAAACTCCCTAGGCTCAAGCAGTCCGCCTACCTCATCCTCCCAAATAGTTGCGAATACAGATATGTCCCACCACAACCAGTTAATTTTCAAAATTTTTATAGAGACGAGGTCTCACTATGTTGCCTGGTGGTCTTGAACTCCTGGCCTCAAGCAGTTATCCTATCTTGGCCTCCCAAAGCACTGAGTTTACAGGGGTGAGCCAGTATACCTGGAAGATTTTAAAAAAACACTTAGGAATAGGATTTCTCAAATTTGGCACTATTGAAATTTTGACTGGAAAATTCTTTGTTGTAGTTCTGTCATGTACACTGTATATGTTTAACAGTGTCCCTGTCCCTGGCCTCTTCCCACTTCTGGAGTTGCCCTCCAGTAGTAATAACCGAAAACAAACAAACGAAGAAGCATAGACTCATTGCCATGAGGATTCAAAAGTTTTCTGGTTGAGAATCACTGCTCTTAATTCTGCCCATTAGTCTCCTCCAGCCTATACCTTAAAAGGTATTATCTCCAGAGACCAAGTAAACACTAGAATTATTTCTGCTGTAATATTTAAAGGATTGTTCTTCCTTTAGGTTGACTTTACACAGAGACTGGACTTTCTTGGGTGCCAGTTATATTCAGTACGCTGCCTCGTAGACCTTGATTTTCAAATTAATGAGTTGATACACAACATCTACCTTTCTTTTGGCTGTTACAACAGCTGGCAAAGAGGAAGTAAAAAACGGTGAGAGAGAAGGTTAGTAGATGCTGGTTTAACTCTGAATTTCTCAATTATTAGAAGAAACTAGTTGTATTTATAGGTTTTGACAGGTCTAAAGTGGATAATGGCTCAGGTGATTATAGTATATTTGATTATACTACCGTTTTATTACATACACTGTAACACAAAGAAACTATTTTCTCAGTATTGTGTATGTGAGGTAAGGACATTTCTAAATAGTGAAGAAAAGTAATGTCTATGGTAAGAAAGTCAAGAGTTGGGAGGAACTTTGGTGGACAGGAAATCACATATTAGTAAGAGTGCTTATAAACCTTTCAGATATTGAAGCTTTAACACATCGACCTAACCTCTGTTATTATCTCCATCTTATTGGAAGTTATCAACCCAGTCTTTTGTGTATTCCTTTTCCTACATCAACATATCTTAAATTTGGCCATTAAGCTCAAAGTAGAGTAAGATTCATTCTGTTGGTTTCTTTGTCGAAACACTTCTATTTCTGTGGAATAAAAGAAATGCCTATTAACATTGGGGAATTGCATGGGTGTTAGCACAAAGACAGAGGGAAGTTTTCTGTCCTTAATATGTATAGTCAGAGCCCAAGATTGAAGAGTTATGAATGTCCTTATTCTCCTCTTCACTTGTCACCAATCGATGGCAGCAGATTTAACAAGTAGGCCAAACTCCTCAGGAGCATTTTAAAAGCTATTTTGTTATTCCAGGATTTGGGGCAAGAATCCCTGTGGACTTGTAAGCTCAGGAAGGAGAAAAGTGGTCTGAAGTCATAGAGGTTGGGTGTTGTGAAATGTCACTGTTAAATCTAAGACCCATACTTCATTTAGACATTGTGTTTGAAAGCTTTTTTACATCATGAAAAAAACATGCTTCCTATATATTAGGTGTCTGTCAATGAAGAGTGTTGTATGTGGATGTGATTCTGGCCCTTGTTTGGGCTTTCTAATGACTACAGCACATTGGAAGATGGAGGTGAAAAACAACTTAGAACTTTCTATTTATAATTTTAGAGATATGACGGACATAAAACCCTTTAACATTGTCTTATTTAGTAAATAATTTAATTAAAGGAATTTGTTTCCTCTTAAAATAATTTTCATTGTGTAGTTTTCCTACATCTTTAAAATGCAGAAAGATATTTTGCAGGGTCTGAAAAGTACTCTTGGTTAAGGGAAGAATAATTATTATTTTTTATATTGGAGCATTAGTGACTCAGAGTTCTGCAATCATTGAGGGAACAATGCAGGATTAGCAAGATATGAATTCAGCAGGGGATTAAGCAGAAAGCCTAATCACTTGCCAGAGTTGAATGAATCTTGAATCTTTCTGGAGGTTGAAAAATATTTGATTAACTCATTTAAAAAATTATTTTCAGCCCTTGCAGATGTTTTCCGAGAAGAAGCATTATGTTTCAGTTATAAGCTAGAGCCTTCTGTGTTAAAAATTCTATTTTGTTATCCTGTTAGCCAGGTGCCTACTATCTTAGGTATCAAATATTTCTTGTTGGGAAGGTTTGGATACAACAGGTGAAAAATCTAAACTCCAATGACTACAGTATCTGGCAAGAAGAATTATTGACTTAAATGGAATGAAATCAATGATAGACAAAATATTTCCTTCTTTTCTTTTTTCCAAAATGGAAATTGTTAATTTACTCTTATAATTAGAAAAGTATTTTATCCTCATTGTAAACAATTAAGCCATTACAGAAAAATAGAATGAGGTGTATAAAAATGGGCTGTTTTATTGCATAAAGATAGACAAGCTTAACAAGTTGGTTTATAAAAATACAGACAAATATTAATTTAAAAACTGACCCTTCTGGTTTAAACCTAATAATTTTTCTAAATACCTCTTCAGGCTTACAGATTTATATATATTTTTTAAATCATGGGATATTTTGTCACTGATCGAATACATAACAATATACCATAGTGTTTTAAATGCAAGCATTTTTGGAGTGTGATAAATCCAAATTTGAGACTGGGCTCTGCTAATTAAAAACTAGATATTCTTGCATTTAGCTTTATCTCTTTAAATCACAGTCTGTCCTTTGTTTATTTGTTTTGTTTCATTGTTTTTAACTGCAGAAGAAGACAAGGGAGATAACAGTAATAACACCTAATTTGTATGTTTTATATTGTGAGGATAAAGTGAGATAAATAAGTGTCGTGAATAGTGTATACAATATTTGACTCATTGCATGGACTCAACAAATATTAGGTATTATCATTGTCATAATTCATTTAGCTAATCCTCTATTGCTTAATGTTTTGATTGTTTTCTATTTTCTCTGTTCTAAGACTTTGAAGAATCCCTGTGAAATCAAATTTATAAACTTGTCTTTATTTCTCTAGAATAAATTACTGAAAGTGAATTCAAAGGTGTCAGGATTTTTGTT
This sequence comes from Cebus imitator, assembly GCF_001604975.1. Taxonomy (NCBI): domain Eukaryota; kingdom Metazoa; phylum Chordata; class Mammalia; order Primates; family Cebidae; genus Cebus; species Cebus imitator. The sequence goes on along the minus strand of NW_016107373.1, from coordinate 5,638,107 downwards.
TTGTTTGTTTTTTTAGAATTTTTATTCTTTGGCTAAATTTTCCATATCCTATAAAGGTGGAACAATTGAAAATCCTATTAGCATTATAGGAGAGAAGGATTTGTTTTACTCCATTTGAACAGTTAAGATGGTAATTTTTCGATGATGGCTGTGTGGGTGAGAAAAATCTTTAGACCATGTAAAAGGACATTTCAAGCCACTAAAACACTCCTTTAATGGACTTAAAAGATTTTGAAATCCCTTTGAAAACATTTAAAAACACAACAAAAGTCATGCTCCTTGCTAAACAATTTCCAGAGAAACAGACGTTTTATATCCTCCCTAACAAAATAATCATTTTTACAATTCAGTAGTGCTATTTTGAGCTCTATTACTCACTTGAATATAGTAATTCTAATGTTTGAAAAGAAAAGGTATATCCCTTACAAGGGTCTATGAATATCACAGTTGTGCAAGGCTTACAGCAGAAAGAGGACAAATCAGAAGCAGATGAAATTGGCCGCATAGTCTGGGCTATTATGTATTAGTTGTACAAACAATAAAAGCACTATCAAATATTTCTGATATCTCATATACTCATCCCTACATAAAGATAATTACACCCTAATGAATGTTTCTTTACATCTCCTAGTTTAGTAGCCCTCCTGTTTTTAGAGAGAACTCTTCTTTCTTAGGAAAAGTGCCCCTTCCCACTTAACATGGTCTTCATCGGTCTGCCTGTTCCCATACTCTTCTCCTCCAGAGGTCTAGAATTGTTTATGCCACTTAGATTTAATTAATCTTGATGTCTACCTCCTTAGCCACAAAGTTTGTCACAGTGATTGTACAAGGTCCAAGACAGGCTAACCAGCATCCTCCTACTTGTTCAGATGATTAAGCCTGCAACTCCAAGTTGCCCATCTGTCCTGCAGTGTAAGGAATAATGCTACATCATAAAACAAAAGTTTCTGAGACTCATACTCTTTAAGTGGTATTAACATTCCTAGAATTTGCAACTATATGAGACCCGCAATGCTCATTTATATTTAAAACATTGTCTTTGCTATTTTCTGTTGCTTGTTACAGAATATCTGAAACTAGGTAATTTATAAGTTAAAGGAATTTATTTCTTACAGTTATGGAGGCACAAATGTGGTCAAGGGGCCACATCTGATAAGGGCCTTCTTGCTGGTGGTATCTCTATGCAGAATTCTGAGGTGACCTGTACAGGGCCTTACGTGGTGAGGGGGCTGAGTGTGCTAACATGCTATGCTCCGTTGTCTCTTTTTCTTCTTATAAATCCACCGTGATACCCCATTAATCCACTAATGCTTTAGTTCGTTAGTCCCTAAGTGGATTAATCCATTTTCATGAAGTCAGAGTTCTTACGATCTAATCATCTCTTAAAGACCTTACCTCTTAATACCGCCACATTGGGGATTAAGTTTCAACATGAATTTGGAGGGAACCATCAAACCATAGCACAAGCCTTGTGTTATGACTTTGTCACTTACAACATAAAGGGTTTTATTTATTTATTTATTCTATTGCATTTTAGGTTTTGGGGTACATGTGAAGAACATGCAAGATTGTTACATAGGTACACACGTGGCAGTGTGATTTGCTGCCTTCCTCCCCATCACCTACATCTGGCATTTCTCCCCATGCTATCTCTCCCCAACTCCCCACCCCCCGCTGTCCCTCCCCTATTTCCCCCCAACTGACCCCAGTGTGTAGTGCTCCCCTCCCTGTGTCCATGTGTTCTCATTGTTCAACACCAACACTCACTGCATGAGTGAGAACATGCAGTGTTTGATTTGTTGTGGTTGTTGTTTTGAGGTGGAATCTCTCTCTGTCACCCAGGCTGGAATGCAATGGGGCAATCTTGATTCTCTGCAACCTCCGCCTCCTGGGTTCAAATGATTCTCCTGCCTAAGCCTCCCGTGTAGCTGGGATTACAGGCGTCTGCCACGACACCTGGCTAATTTTTGTATTTTTAGTAGAGACAGGGTTTCCCCATGTTCATCACACTGGTCTCGAGCTCCTGACTTCAGGTGATCTGCCCGCCTCAGCCTCCCAAAGTGTCGGGATTACAGGCATGAGCCACAGTGCCCAGACCATAAAGGGTCTTAATAAAAAATCTATCCCACGAGGTGTTGCATGTGTTGATTGAGATATAGTATGTAAAGTGGTATAGGACCTTCCATATAAGAGTGGCTTCCTTTTCTTATTAACATACTTATTTATTTGTTCAATGAGAAAGTGGGTGTAGGATGAAGAACAAATAGTTCAGCACCCTTCCTTCAAGTTCTTTCTAAAACTCTCACATGGCTTAGAGTACAATTACAGGTTGATTTGATTTGGTAAGAAAATCTAGTCTCTCCCCTTCTACAAACACTCTCTTCTTGGAAGCCATCTTTCTCTCTCCTGGATTTCTCTTCTGGAGTCCCCTTCCACACTTTCTTGTGGAAGCCTGTCTTCCCCTCCTAAACTCCATCTCTCTCTATTTCTTTCCACTCAGTGTGGAAGCTGCTTTCCTCTCCTGGATTCCATCTTTCTGGATTCTCTCACACAGTGTGAGAGTTAGCTGTTTCTTTCTTTCTCCTTCTCCTATTTCTCTCTCTCTTTAAATAAATCACTTTCTACAAACAAACAAACAAAGAAAATCTAGTCTTTATTTTCCCCTCCTCAGTTCTTAATTATTCAGCAATAAAAGCTTTAGTACTTTCATATTATATCCTAGCAATATTAAGTACAGTTATAGTTTAAAGAAGAGGCTGGACTTGAGTAGAAATATTCATTTAAGAAACTAAAGGAGGGGCCGGCGCAGTGGCTCACGCCTGTAATCCCAGCACTTTGGGAGGCGGAGGGGGGTGCATCACGAGGTTAAGAAATTGAGACCATCCTGGTCAACATGGTGAAACCCCGTCTCTACTAAAAATACAAAAAGTTAGCTGCTCATGGTAGCGCGTGCCTGTAATCCCAGCTACTCAGGAGGCTGAGGCAGGAGAATTGCCTGAACCCAGGAGGTGGAGGTTGTGGTGAGCCGAGATCGCGCCATTGCACTCCAGCCTGGGTAACAAGAGCGAAACTCCGTCTCAAAAAAAAAAAAAAAAAAAAAAAAAAAAAAAAAAAAAAAAAAACCAAAGGAACAATAACTACAGTGACAGCAAAGGGAAGTAGTGTGATAGAAATGAAATTCCCCAGCAGCAGATGCTGCTCTTAGTAGGATGATCTCAACAAACCTCATTTAACCTCCTTGGACTCCAGTTGTAGAAGGAGAGAGTTGATAAATGATTCCTTTTGGCTCCAACACTTAATGCTATGATTTTGTATAGCAACAAACCATGTGGACCTTCCAGCTTGTTATGTCACTAAAAGTTTGGTATTTCTTTCACTCTTCAGACATCCTACAAGATAGTCTTACAAAAGAACTATATTTCCAGGTATTCCTATGGTGATTATAGGTTCATGAAGAAAGTCAACTAAGCCTAGTCAGGAGCTTAGGTTGTGGCTTGCTGTGTGACTTTGGAGAAATCACTGACCTCTCTGGGCCTTTATATGTGACATAATACTTTTGATTGAAAACAGTGGTCTTTATTATATTTCGACCAAAGAACCCTTTGCAAATGAAATGACTGTAGACTCTGCTGGTTCTAACAGGACTGGAGGGTGAAAGTCTCACCCACTCAGACTCTCCCTGCTCCTGGCTAAGGTCTTTGAGTCATCCCACAGTTACAAGGATCTCTCAGAAACATGTTTTCACAAATAGAGTCACTTCTATTATACAATTCCATAACATCATAAGTAAATATCTGATTCGGCTCATTTTAATCGTGTGTTCTTTATTAGAATAAGGCATCCCAAAAAATGTTAACTGTAGTACTTTCTCAAAACTGAGTTTAAATAGATTATTTTTAAATGGGGGTGTCTAAGAGTGACTCATTATATATTTTAATGTCCTAGCCCAAAGTTTTAAAGTTATAATAATCAAATATTAGTTTTGCTGATTTGTATTTTCTTCATACTAAACATTCTCACTTAAGAATCGCTTTCGGAATGAATAAAATATGATGCCGTGTTTAGGGTAGCCAGCAAGTACAATTTCCCTGGGACTTTCCTGGTTTTAGTACTGAAAGACCCTCATCTCAGGAATTTTTTAGTTCTGGGATAACCAGAAGAGTAGGTCACCATTATTGCCAATCATCTTGTTGGACTAGAAAGCAATTTTTGAAAATTGATTGATCATATTGTAATTGAAAAATAATGAAGGTGATGGCCAAAAGGAAAAAAGAAGGTATATGTACCCTCTGATGGGTGAACCTGGCACGTGAGCCCAGGCTGCTCACTCTTTCTTGCTGCTGGGCTACACCTCCATCTGGCACTCTGTTGTAGGCTCACCCTCAGGGCACTGGGTACCATCGTAAGTCCTAGGATTCTTCTGCCTAGGACTAATCCACTTCTACTTCCCTGTATTATGGTCGAGGCAAAAGTGTAACTCTGGATTAATTTGCTATTGCTGCTGTAGCAAATTACACCAAATGTAGTGACTTGAAACAGTGCAAGTTTGTTATCTTACCATTCTGGATGTCAGAAGTTTATCATGGACATCAGTGGGCTAAAATAAAGGTATTGGCAGGGCTGCATTCCTTCTGAAGGCTCTATGAAAACTGTCCTCTTACACTTTCCAGCTTCTAGATGTCCACTGTATTTCTTGACTTGTGGTGCCTACTCTATTATTTTCAAACCAGCACTGTTGCATTTCTCTGTATCTTTCTTCCACAGTCATCATTCCCTTCTACTTCTCTCTTCCCACTTTAAGAACCCCTATGATTATGACATTGGACTTCCCTAGATAATCCAAAGTAAACTTCCTATTTAAGGTCAACTGATTAGTCATCTTAATTTCATCTGCAACCTTAATGCCTCTATACTCTAAGGTATAGTATATTCACAGGCTCAACAGGATTAAGATGTGGACATGTTTGAGGAGGCCATTAATCTGCTTATCGGTCAGGCACGGTGGCTCACACCTGTAATCTCAGCACTTTGGGAGGCAAAGGAGGGTGGATCATGAGGTCAAGAGATCGAGACCATCCTGGCCAACATGGTGAAACCCCGTTTCTACTAAAAAATACAAAAATTAGCTGGGCATGGTGGCACACGCCTATAGTCCCAGCTATTCGGGAGACTGAGGCAGGAGAATTGCTTGAACCCAGGAGGCGGAAATTGCAGTGAGCCGAGTTTGCACCACTACACTCCAGCCTGGCGCCTGGCAACAGAGCAAGACTCTGTTTAAAAAAAAAAAAAAACAAATCTGCTTATCACACTGTGTCTCAAATTATTTAATGCTCATTTATTAAGATTAGGAAGCAAGATTTGCAGTTATCACCATGACCAACCCACAATAGTTGGTATATATTTAGGAAAATTAATTTATCTTTCAAACCAGACTACTCATTTTTCTTTTTCTTGAGATGAAGTCTTGCTCTGTCACTCAACCTGGAGTATAATGACACAATCTCGTCTGAATGCAACCTCCGCCTCCCGGGTTCAAGCAATTCTCCTGCCTCAGCCTCTTGAGTAACTGGGATTATAGGCACCCACCGCCATGCCTGGCTAGTTTTTGTAATTTGTTATAGGCTGGATTTCACTATGTTAGCCAGGCTGGTCTTGAACTCCTGACCTCAGGTGGTCCACCCACCTTGGTCTCCCGAAGTGCTGGCATTACAGGTGTGAGCCATCGCACCCCGCCCAGAATACTCCTTGGAGTGAAAGAGGTACTCTTAGTAATTTCTACAAGAAGGCACACATAATTGTTCTAGTCCAGGAAAAGTAGGACACCTGATGTCACTTCATACTACATTCCACAAATATATGTTGAACTTAATATAGTTTGTAGATCCTTTAATATTCAGTTACCTGCTAGGTGGCTTGAGAATCCAGGAGATATACTCTTTTGGGTAGAAATGATTCCCACATGCAAAACTGTAAGTGTGAAACATTTTGTGATATACTTTAAAAAGTGTAGTTTAGAGAAGACAAGAGTATTAGTGAAGGCTGATATTTACTGGAAAGTCACATGGAAGAGTTAGGAACTGAAAATATAATAGTACAGCAAAATTTAAATTAAAATACTCATAATTTCACACAAATTAAATCACATTCTTATATTTTCTTCTGACCATGTTTCAATACATAAATATTACAAGGCTGATACTATTTTGTGTTCTGCTTTCTTTACAGAAAATATAAGCATCTTCATGTTCTGTCATAATTTTCATAATTATTTCAACAACCATTGCATAGTCTCTAGTTGAATAATATTAACGTGGCATCCAAAATTCACCAACCATAAACAATACTGAAAAACCTCTGCATCATGGTTCTTTATTTTTTTAAATTATGAATATGTTATTAATCCAGTTTCAGACGTGGGTAGATGGATGTCCTTTAGGTAAATTGAAGCATGGTGGCCTGGGGAAGCCAAAGCAACACACTGAGGCCATATGTAGGTCTGTAGCGGCTGAATGATGGCTCCCAAAAGATGTCGACTTCCAATTCCCAAACCCTGTGAATATGACCGTATATGGTCAAAAAGACTTTGCAGACATAATTAAACTAAGGATCTTGAGATAAGGAGATTAACCTAAATTATCTGGGTGGGCCCAATGTGGTCATAAGGCTCCTTAGAAACCTGAAGCAGGGGGCATCAGCCAGAGGAAATGATGTGATGACAAGAACAGAGTCTGTGAACAGAGTCTGTAAACAGAGTGTGACAACAGCGTGTAGCAGCCTTTGAAGATGGACAGAGGGGACACTAGCCAAGGAAAGTACATGACTCCTGGAAATGACAAAGGCAAGGAAATGAATTCTCCTCTAGAGCCATCAGAAGGAATAAGCCTGCTGGTGTCTTTCTGGCCCAGTGAGACTGACTTTAGCCTTCTCACACCTTGAACTATAAAATGATAAATTTGTGTTGCTTTAAGCCACTAAGTTTGTGGTAACGTGTCAAAGTGGCAACTGGAAGCGAATACCAGGCCATAGAGTTAGGAATGAGAATGGCATCATTTGGATATGGAAAAGCAGCCTCTCTGAACAGGGTATCCACATTGAAGAAGTGGGTACACAGAAGGTGAAGGTGAGGTGGAAGCAGTGGGTGGAGGGAAGAGATTTATTTGGCAACAGACTGATGGTCTCAAGTCTAAACTCTGCTATAAACTCAAATAACTTCATAGGTTGTTTTGTAAAAGAGAAAAAATGCAATTAACCTTCTGGACATTTTTGAAAATCAAGAAGTTACAATAGTTAAAAGCATGGATCTTGTACCTTTAGCAAGCTTAGTTCAAGTCCTTTGGTTCAAGCGTCATTTACTAATCACGTGCTGTGTTACTCACCTTTCGAAGTTGTTTCCATATTTCCAAAATAGGGTTGCTGTTGGGAAACACTGCAAAGGAGAAAGGACTTATAGAGTGCCTACATAAATTGGTTATGAGTAATATATAAACAAGGAACAACAATCTGTGGAAGGCCGCAGGAGGCCTCTGAGAATGAAGGCCTCTCCATTCCTCATGTTCTGGTGCCAGGTGACCTCGGCTCTGTTACCATAAACATTGTGCTCAAGGACGTAAAACCCTTTCGCAGCACTATGATGTAGCCAGACTTGTAGCCTCCTTGTAAGGCCCGAGTTACACCAGCTGCACATAAATAATTAGTTAAAGATAACCACATGTTCTTGTTTTGTGAAACTCCCAAACTGCCACTGTTATCAGTCCTTAGGATGATACACCAGTTCTGGCTCACTGATTCACTTTCGGCTCACTGACTCACTCCACCATCACTCCATCCCTACCCTATAGATCAAAGTGATTGTAATCAATAAATGGTGTGGATGATCAGAGCTCGCGGCCTTCACTATCTCCTCCAGAGTAATAAAGTGATGGCCCCCTGGTCCCACTTTTAATCTGTCTTTTTCTCGTTCCTTTGTCACCACCCAACTCAGAGTACCCAAGCGTGATGTAGTGCTGGCTACCTACATTCTGGTGCCCAGTCTGGGGCTTGTGGATCCTTACATTCTGGTGCACTAAAGTGTGGGGCTCATGGATTCCCTACAGGTTACTAATTGAGCCTCCTACATGTGGTTGCTGGGAAAATTGAATGTATATAATGCAATATAATGTATGCAATGCAATATATAAATGTGTTTATTGAATCCATGTTCAATACATGCCAAGTCCCAACATCTGGGAGTGTACACATGTGTCCATTAATTTATCCAGGAATTACTTATTAAATTTCCACCCTGTATCAGGCACTTAAAAAGTTTGAAAAGTTCTCAGGCTACAATGGAGCATAATAGACACGTCCCCTGCCCTTGTGAAACATGTGTAAAGGCTTCCTTTCTTTCTTTTTTGAAAATGAGTGAGATTTTCAGTGTTTTCCAATTATGTCACCTTGCTGAAGTCATTACTTTAGTCTGAAGTGAGAAGCTCTTCTAAGATAAATTCTATTTGTGGTTTTGGGGAGCTGTCATGGTAACAAGCCACCCTTTGAGGCTGCAGGGTATCACTGCTCCCTGATAATATAACTACCACCCCCAGTCAGCACTAGGTTAATGACATATTAGAGAAAATGACTTTCAAGACTTTCTCATTTATGACGTAAGCCAGAAAAAAAGTATTTTCTTTGCTGAAGTTTCTGGCACTTCCCTAAAAAATTTAATAATTAACCTTTTTTACAAAAAATAACGTGGCAGTTAGAAAAACACAGAGATATTTATTTTCACCCCCCATAGGACAGAAAAAGGCAGTGACTGGGCTGGGCTGAAGAGATCATACTGTTATAATGAAAGAAGGCTCAACTAGTAGGGGGTATAATAAATGTAAGCCCAAAGTAAATGAATCATTATAAAATATACACTCCATCTCTACAATGAGTCTATTTCATTAAAATAATCTCTGGCATAATGTTGTCCTCTCTTGGCTTTCCCCTACTGTGAATCTATACATGATTTCACCATTACAAATCTTGTGCCCTGAGGACACATTCGTAATAAGAATGAAGGGTTTGGTAATCTGCTTTTAACAACTATGCCTCTCATATCCTTCTTAATGCAGCAGAGATTCTGTTTGGAAGAACATGCCAGAATTACTGAAGGATCAATCAATATCGGCAATTAATCATAATCACAGCTGGTAATCATAGCTGCAATTACCAATTGATTAATTAGGACAGCTCTTGAAATGCCAGTAGAAATTTAGTATCATATTAGATTCAGCCCAGTAACCATAAACTTCTACAATTACTTTTCAGCTTACCATTATTTATGTCATATTTCTTTCTATTATTAGCTGCTATATTTATTTATTCATCATTTCATTTGAGCAGGCCAAACTCTTTTACTGTCTTTTTATGGTGGAAATCTATTAAAATATGTTTAAGTCATAGCATTAAATAAATCTAGTGTCAGTGCCAAGCAAATATTTGCAAATTTAGGACATCTATTTGTATTGTTTTCCAGGCCGAGAATTATTTTTTTGCCAAAAAATAGAATTGAAATATATTCTCCATACTGTAAACTGGATAACATCTGCACACTAAATTTATGTGTGCAAAGAATTGTCTGGTTTATTAACCCACTTTTGCAGGCTTGGTAGAAGAAATTTTACACAACTTTTTTTTTTTTTTTTTTTAATGATAAGCCTATGACCCAGATTGACCAGTATCCCCTCATCTGATCATCAATCATGACACGCATAAGAATATACCTTAAGGAAATTAGGAAAGGTGTAATGTAAATAAAGTAGGGGATCTGCTTAAGAAATTCAGCATGTGTTCATTTATTTGTTCTAAAATTGTGAATGATATACAGCCAGTGTAAATCACCACCACTTAACTCATACTTTGATTCAACAAAAAGCTTTTACTCACTCTGTACAAAACAACATACTACACCAAAGGGGATATAGAGTGAAATGAAGCTTGTTTTCTTATCTTGAGTCCACAATCCAATAAAGGAGATGAGATATGGACCCCTGGGTAAGAACAAGAGTCACTCATGGAGATGAATAGAAGGAATAGAATTTTAAAAAGTAAAGTACGGAAAAAAAAGACATTTATCAAGATTTACTATTTTTATGGCCTTCTGTTTCTTTAAATCTATTTGCAGAATCAGATATACAGTTTTACTCATCTGCATCTCAAAATTATTTTTATTCAAAGATTTACTCTTCTTTTCCAAGTCTCTGTGTTCAAATCCTTCTAATTTGTCAGGATTAACTTGTTATTAACTTGATCTTGTATTTAATTGACAATTTCTTAACTCCTAATTGCAAAAATTGATAGAAGAAAATAATGCTATTTTATTATACCTTTCTAAACTTTTATCAGAGGCATAAAACCTAGGAATGTCTAACTGTATATGCTCAACAGATTAAATTGATAATCATTAAATTGAAGTAAATAATAAACATGTTTTTAGTTGCATATGTTCTAGTTTGTTGTTGATCTTCCAATAATTGATGAAGAGACACATTTTGTGTGACTCACACTGTCTGGGTTTGTACCATATGCTGGTCCATGTGATGAAGGCATGCTCTAGGTGAATAATTAATTCTCCCTCAATTTGCAGCTACACACTGCTGTGGTGTGCGTAAAATGTTCACTCATCTTCGAAGAGGTTAATTCAAACTATGAAACAGGAACTGTTGAAAACTAATAGACATTTATGAAGGCGGCGTTACAGTGGAAATTTTGATAGCATTTTGTATTACATCCATATTAATAGCAAATTACCTTAGCATGGATAATAGCATTTTACAATGAACACCCAAGGAATTAGGTACTATTAGCTTTGTCCTCAAAAGGAGCATCTGCTTCTTAAGAAACGAATTCTGAAAAATGGACATGATGGACCTTGTACATCCTTAGACATTCCGGTGCTCCCAACCCACTCTGAGTTCTGTCATTACAGCCTCCAAGTCTGCTAAGCCATGCAAATCCCTATGCTCCTGGGAGCAGAGTAATAGGAGTCATACATTGTATAAGTGCTGCTGATTCAACTCCCATTTCCCTCAGTACAACTCAAGGAAATGTCTATTCAGTGAAACAATCCTTCAAAAAGAAAAGGAGAAGTGGCTGTTTTTAAGCATCATCTTTTTAAAAGATGAGATGTCACAATCTCCTGGCAAGTGAATACTTCAGTGACACAGTACTTTGATTTGCAACGGTTATAAAACAGCTATTCCTAGAGCAAATTTAATTACGAGGAGTAAGCAGTTTGGAGGGACTAATTCATATTGCGATGCTTTGGTTGGCACAAAAAATAAGGCTGTCATAAGTAGCCCTACTTGCCCGTCCAAATAGGTTGTTGCATATTCCACAGCAAGGGTTCCATTAGGTTATTAACTTAAGAACTTAAGATAAAGCCAAAAAAAAAAAAAGACTGAGTAGACCTTGGCTGACCTGAACAAGTCTGGATTGTGAGTATGATTCAGAGATCAAAGATAGCTAAAGATGGTAGCTGAATATGTTGAGAAGTTTTGAGTGGCCATGTCAATATTTTATATATTCCAAGGGTCATGAGTAAACACTGTATTATCTACACATTAAAGCTGTTGATTTAAAAAATATTCATGTTGCAATAAACCAGAACAATTCATAACATCCCTTTAGTAGCACATGTATCAATGGTATTAATGGTGATAATGATGGTAATAGCACAGCAAGGATGTTGGAGAAAAACTTTACCCCAAACATCTGGGAACGCAAATTTAATCATTTGATCCAGGCATCTTCCTTTCCTAATAGAGAATGCATAATTCTTAAGGAGAGGCAGGAAAATCCTTGTTATCACTTTATCCCCAATTTTTTTTCCCTACTTGGCTGAAGGATGTGTGGATTATAATCCCTCTTTTACAGGTAGTCCCTTTGATGTAAAAAGAAATGCTCTGCTCACTTCTAAGAGGACCTTAGACTTTAGAAAAAAAAAAAAAAAGATGCCTTTATTGAAATTTAAACTTCACTTTGTAATCCACATTGATCTCTTTCTCCTTCTGTCCTCCTAGCTACTGTCGTTCCTTGGCCTAACCCAGCTGTAAGCCAGGGGCCAAAGACTTTAAGTAAAGCAGTCTTCAGGGATCAGTCCCTTTCAGACCACAAGGGCACCAAACAGGATAGAGAAGAATGGTTGGTGTAGGAGGTGAGAACATCCAGCGACTGTACCACCCAGGAGAGTGTCTATAAATACGGAGACACCAACATTAGTTGTTTTATTGTTCTTTAAAGTATTTTTATCATTATCATCGTAAGACAAAAAGGAAAGAGTCTTGATAACGAATTGTATTTTGTATGCCAACTTTAAATTTTTTAAAAATGTCAGGTCACATCAGCTGTCAGAGTGATTAAGAGTCCTTTATGATTTAATAAGGAAGGTGTCTTGCTTGCCAGGGTTGGTATAGACACCTGGAAAGAGCCTCCGGGATTCATTATATATTATTTGTTTATTTAGAGGCAGGCTCTTACCTAGTTGACCAGGCTGGAGTTCAGTGACACTATCATACCTCACTGTGGCCTCAAACTCCAGGTTCAAGCGATTCTCCAAACTCCAAAGTAGCTGGGACTACAGCTGTGTACCACAAGGTCGAGCTCCCACATTCATTATGTTTCTATACCTTTTCAATAACTATTTGACCCACACCACTTCCCACTTCCCTACTTCCTTCATTTGGCTTCATTCATTCACAAATATGCTGCTATTTAGTTGGCCTGGTAGCATTCCTAGTTTCCAAATGGGTTCCCAGAGAGTAAAGGAGCAAAGCTGTATTATTGGCAGGTGGTTTCCATCAGATACTAAGCAGAGAGCCTAATTTTTAATAAAAGTTGGATCAAGAGTCTTAAATTTGACATTCTTCAGAGCCATAATGGATCAACATGGTGCATTGGTCTTTCTTAAAACCAAATTTCCCTCCGCCATTTCTCCCATTCTAGCTTTTCTTTCTGTGATCTTTGGCTCTATTCCCTTCCTCCTTTCCTCTTACAGTTTGTCAAATCCTGAAATTGCATAGCAGATCGGGGTTTGCTTTAAAATCAAGCCTCTTTTTGGTTTTCTCTTGCTCTCTTATCCCAAAAATGAAAGTTATATCTGTAGAGAAATGCAGTGGATCAGTGCTCATGAAGAACAGGGTCTAGCAAAGCACTTTTATATTATCCACTGGGATTACAGATTTTGTTTATGTCTCTGGCTGTGTCCACATGTCTATATATCATTAAAAGAAAAAACTCATTAGTTATCCTTTAAATGTTTTTCATGCCTAAAATAGACTATTAGAATAAGCTGAGCTACTGGAACAAATAATACAAAATGTAAGAAGTCAAGAGCAATGAGATTATTTGTCCTTCACATAAAAGTCTGGCAAATTTCCAAGTCAGTGTGTTCAAGGCAGGGTGTCAGGGATCTGGAAGAGATTGCTTCATGCTGCTAGAAACAAATTTTGGTAGTTCTGCCTTCATCAGTCCTGGGTTTCTAAAGTCTATATAACTTCAATCATTACCTCTGTAGCTCATAAGAAAGGTGGGAGGCCATGTAGAAAGATTTTATGAAAAAGGGTGAAAGTGACATACATCTTTCAGCTCAAATCCTATTGGAAAGAATTCAGTCACATGATCCCCCTTCAAACAAAGGATGCTTGGAAACATACAACAGGTGACATATAGCTTCCCAGCTCTCTCTGGAAAAAGAGGCTTTGTGTTTCATACACAAAACTGTTGATTGATTTCATGTTTTAAATTTATTCATTATAGCAAAATCTTGAGACAAATAAGTGTGGTAAAGGTTATGGAAGTTTTCCCTGTTTCTGTTGTTTCTATTTTGCTTTCCGTCTCTCTTTTCTCCCTCCCCACCCTCTTTCTTCCTCCTTCTTTGTGTGTAATATACACATACACACATACACACACACACATCCACACATGCACACACACACATCCACACATGCACACACCTGCACACGCACACTTCTATTCAAGGAGAAATTTCTAAGATTATGAGATCAGATTATACTTTGCTGTAATCAGTGGTGTGCTGCTTACTGTTTAACATCTAGAGCTCCCACGTACAGAAAGAAAACTCTAGAGTTCACCTTGACTGGTAGCATTTGCCAATTTCTGTGGCATAATATTCCCCTGATGGCCTATCTTAGGCTGCCAATGTGACACCACTAAACATGGAGTTAGAAGGGATGCATAATAGCACACCATTACATATGTGATCTATAATATGGATTCAGTCAATATAAATAACTTTAAAAGGAGTAAAATAATTAGAACGTGAGAAGCTTTGAGCATTTATTATCTTTGTTTTTAATAAAAGTTTAGATAATTTAAATTTTAATAGTGGCTGTGTTTAACAACCAGCTCACACAATCTTGGAAGTTTAATAATCAGCTCTCAAGCACAATTAAGTTCAGCACAACACTGGCTTTACTATATCCTCCTCGTGTTCAATCATGTTTTCTTATTCCCACATCCCTTCCTAACTTATATATTTCCCAGTGTAGCATTCCCTAATCTCTCTGGCCAAGCTGAACAACTCTTATCCCTCATATGTTTTTCTCTAAATTCTGGATTCTATTTTTATTGTTAATTAAATTATGCCATGAAAATTACACTAACAATTTAATTCTCATATTTGTTGGTATACAAAGGATGGGTAGTAATAGTGATCTTTCCATCACTGTTAAGGAAGCCCACCATCCAGATTATACATCCTGGGGTTATGATGGAAGTAGGAAGTAGGAGCCGGAAAATTTTTCCAGCTTAGAGTAGGCTCTTGCAAAAAAAAAAAAAAAAAAAAAAAAAAAAAAAAGGAAAAAAAAAAGAGAAGAAATATAATTTTGTGAACAGAGTATTAATTGAAATGTTTTACAGCTTTGCTATAATAGCAGATTATTCTTTTTAGAACACCACACACACAAATACATACACACACATACATACCCCTGGTGGAACACAGTTACCAAACTGCTTGACCAAAGTGAACACACTCCCTGGAAATAAACAAGATTTCTTTTTTTTTTCTTTTTTGAGACTGAGTCTTGCTCTGTCACCAGGCGCCAGGCTAGAGTGCAGTGGCGCCATCTGAGCTCACTGCAACCTCCGCCTCCTGGGTTCAAGCAATTCTCCTGCCTCAGCCTCCCGAGTAGCTGAGACTACAGGTGTGTGCCACCATGCCCAGCTAATTCTTTGTATTTTTTAGTAGAGACAGGGTTTCACCATGTTGGCCAGGATGGTCTCGATCTCTTGACCTCGTGATCTGCCCGTCTCGGCCTCCCAAAGTGCTGGGATTAAAGACGTGAGCCACCATGCCCAGCCTAAACAAGATTTTTAATGTGGATTTTACTCTTCCAGAGCAAAGCCCTCCTCATTCTGGTATTTGGAAATCCTGCATCATGATAGCAGCCCTTTCACCTACTTACCCTAAAGCACGGACCAGCAGTTAACATTTTCTATTCCTAGGAAGGTGGTGTATCTGGAAATGGACCAGCCTATCTATGACATTATTATGGTAGATCATATCATTGTTCTTAACTATCCGTATTTCTTAGGAGAAACATAAATCCCCTATTGTCATGAGATTTATTGCATCTCCACTGGGAGGAATATGCATACACCCCATCCCATTGATATTGGACTTGATCTATGTGTCTAACTTTGACAAATGGGATGTGATTGGATGTGACATAACATGACTAAATGTAAGCTTTAGGAACCAGTGAAGATTTAAGAGCCAGTCATCTTGCTCTGCCACAAAAAAAGTCATTTCCCAAATAGAGGCAGCTTCTTCAGTCTGTCTCTTGGAATAAAGATAACCCATGAGGCAGAAAAGGGGAGCTGTAGCTGATCTGCAGCCACCAACATGTGACAAGAGTGAGAAATAAATTGTGTTTTGGTAAGCCTATGAGATTTTCAAATTGATACTGCTGCATAAGTTAGCAAAACTTAACATAAATCACATTTAAAATATTTCATAGGTTTTACATAATTTTTCTAAAATTCATTTTTGAACCTGTTTTATTTAAAGTATCACCAAATCTGGGGCCAGGCGAGGTGGCTCACGCCTGTAATCCCAGCACTTTGGGAGGCCGAGGTAGGTGGATCACAAGGTCAAGAGATCAAGACCATCCTGGTCAACATGAAACCAGGAAACCCAGTCTCTACTAAAAATACAAAAAAATAGCTGGTCATGGTGGCGTGTGCCTGTAATCCCAGCTACTCAGGAGGCTGAGGCAGGAGAATTGCCTGAACGCAGGAGGTGGAGGTTGTGGTGAGCCGAGATTGCGCCGTTGCACTCCAGCCTNAAAAAAAAAAAAAAAAAAAAGAAAAGAAAGCATCACCAAATCCTTGAGTCATTACTTTTCCTTCTGTTGCTCTATGGATTTTACTCTACTTCTTGCAATATTGATCCTCTTCCTCCCCCATGACTTTAGAACCAAGAAAAATTTACCCTCTGAGAATTTTATCAATCTTATCTATAGCTAGTCATCATATCATTTGTTTTATAGTTCTCCTATTACAGGGCCGTAGGGTTCTACTGGAGCAGGACATAAAACTTTAGGGTGGGAGGATGGGAGAGGGGTGAGGGATGAGAAAGTACGTAATGACTACACTGTATGTTATTCAGGTGATAGTTACAAGAAAAGTCCAGACTTCACTACTGTGCAATACATCCATGTAACAAACCCGTACTTGTCACTTTTAAATTTATATAAACAACAACAACAAAAAACCCTTTACATAACAATTGTAATTTTTTTTTTTTTTTTTTTTTTTATTTTGTTTTTTTTTTTTTTTTTTTTTTTTGGATAGAGTTTTGTTCTGTTGCTGAGGCTGTAGTGCAGTGGTGAGATCTTGGCTCACTGCAACCTGCGCCTCCTGGGCTCAAATGAGTCTCCTGCCTCAGCCTCCCAAATAGCTGGGATTACAGATGCATGCCACCAAGCCTGATTGATTTTTGCCTCTTTTAGTGGAGACAGAGCTTCACCTCATTGGGGGGGCACAGTGGCTCAAGCCTGTTATCCCAGAACTTTGGGAAGCCAAGGTGGGCAGATCACCTGGAGTCAGGAGTTCAAGACCAACCTAGCCAACAATTATAAATTCTTTGTGTTTAGATAAACAATAATGTTTGATGTATTTTACATTATCTTACTACGTTTCTATTCTAAAATACATAGTTCTTTCCAAAATTTACTCTCAACAAGTAACTCTGGAACAAACTTCAAACTATTTAATAAATGTTTTCTCACACATCTGCTTTTCCACCTTCATAATTCAATCCATTGCTTTTAGTTAAGCTTCAACTTTTCTGTTCATCTCAGAAAAATATTCATTCTTCTAAAATTAAATTTTATCCTAATATTTTATCTTATCTTACCAAATCCTTTGTTTTGTCTTACATAAAATAAAATAAACCTTAGGCTTAAGATTTCAAGAGCTGTATTAATGCGCCAGTTTATGAAAACTATCCTTGTTGGTCTTTGGGAGATCCCCTCCTTGCTTTGTTCTATTTTATCTTTATTCTTTATACGGTATTCCTTACACTCCCCACAAGCATTTATTATAATATGTTTAATATGTGCCTTTTAAAAGTTGAAATCATTATTTTTATTTACTTATGTTTTTGATTTACACATAACTTGTTAGGTATCTTATGTTTTAAAGATATATTCATGTTGACTGATACATCTGATTTCCTGTTCATAACGATTACATAGTATTCCATGGCATGTGCCCATCTCATCTTACTAATCTATTTCCTTTTTGAATATACATAAGTGCCTACAGTGTCCTACTATCAAAAACAACAGCAATAAGCATTAGCTATTTCATTCCTTCTGAAATCCGTGTGAAAGGAGTGGATATATATTCGGCAATAAAAGTTTCTGTCATTAGGTGTATTAAGTTCTGCTCGATTAATCTACAGAATTTTTTGTATGAATTTATACTCTTCAATTTACCTATACTCTTGCTAGCACTTAGAATTATATGACTTTCTATTTTGGACTGTTATGTAAATATAAAATGATGTAAAGTGTTGTTTTACTGTATTTTTCTCTTAACTAATTAGGTCAGACATTGTTGATTACTACTATAAATTCCTTTTATGATTTCTTGCTTAATCTAAAAGTTAGTCTTAGGTTTTTATCATTTACAGATATACAGTTGTTGTTTTTCATTATTTCTCTCCAGTTTACATTTTGGTTCTCTACTTTGAGAGAAATAGAGGTTTGACACTTCTACACTTCTCCATATCTTTTAGTGTTTTTGAACATTTTCTATTTGTTTATTTCTGTCTTATCCCTTTTATTATTATTTGCTTGTAAGTAGTGTTATAGGATGAATGTGCTTCCCTCAAAATTCCTATGTTGAAGTTTCAGCTTTCCCTGTGTATGTGTACTTGGAGATAGGGCATCTAAGGAAGTAATTAAGATTAAATAATGATAAGGGTGGGACGCTGATCCATAAGATTAATGTTCTTTTGAGAAAAGATCACAGAGGGCTTGAACTCTTTCTTTGTTCATGTTCAAAGACGCCATGTGAGCATAGGGCGCATAGGGCAAGACAGCAGCGTGTACAACCCATCAGACACTGACCCCACTGTCACCTTGACCTTGGATGTCTATCCTCCAGAACTGTGAAAAAAGTACATTTATCTTGTTTAATTAAGCCACCTAGTCTGTGATATTTTGTTATGTCAACATGAACAGATTAATACAACTAGATAGTTGTTTTTAATCAAGATCTTATTTGGACTGGAAATATTTATGTGAACAAATCATATGTTAGAAAAAAAGACTATTTTATAATATAAGATACAATATTTAGGGTGCAAACTTGGCAGCAAGAGCCAGGGGTACCTGGTAGATATAAATGATTAACACAATTAATGCGTATTTTTATTTGTTTCAGCAAAAATTGCTATAAACCGAAATGCTTCCTCCCTGACTCTCTATCCAAATGTCTTCTATGGCACAATATTTTATTTGTGATATCCTTTTTCAAAAAGATTTTTCTAAAAACTCCACAACTTGGTATGTATAATAATTCTCTAATTGGTTTATGTGTTGTTTTATCTTGATTGTAATATCCATAAATGCTTAGAGCCATGTCAAATATGTATTTACTTTTCTCAGTAACTGGATCAATCCTTGATATAAAATAGGCATTTGAGGTACAATAATATATAATTGACTACCATTATTCTATACCATAGGCATATCAATATATAAATCACAACTTACCAGCATATAATAACTGAATTGGAAGTTATATACTTTTATTCTGAGGTGCATAAGGGCAATATTCAGTTTATGTGTGATTATTTTTACAATAAATATTCCTGACTTAACTAGACTTAATGATCTGGGTCTAGGGATTTTATTGCAATGATTTCAAAGCAACATTCTTTGTACTTGACTTAAAATGGAGATTAGATAGTATGTTCATTGTTACGTGTAAGTGTTACTTTTTAACAAAATCTAAGCAGAAATACCCATCTTGAGATTACTTAAACCAAGCCTAAAAAATAATCTCAGAAAATTCTTAGGGCCAAATTAATTTATTAGGAAGGACTTTTTTTTTATTGAGATTGGCAAAAGAGCATCAAAGGATCCATTACCCTGAACTTACATGCAAAAACATAACTTGTAAGTACCTACATGTGTTTTGCTGAAGAAGAGTTTCGTAGCTCTGTAGCACTCTTCAAATGGTTTCTCACTTGATTAAAAGTGAAGAACTATTTCAGTGTTTTTACAGAATGCTTGGCATTACAGTTTGAGAAGATAATAAAGAACACAACCTTGAAATGTAAGTGTAAAAGAACATTTGATTTAAATGAGGCCCAAATATTAATTGTTTATATTTCAAGCTGCACTCAAACTTGGTAATATTAGACCACCTCTGATGAAGTGAAAACGTAAACAAATAATCTTCCTTGGAATTCATTATAATCTATTTTTTTTATTGTACTTTTGGTTCTGGGGTACATGTGCAGATCATGCAGGATTGTTGCATAGGTAAATACATGGCAAGGTGGTTTGCTGTCTTCATCCCCCCATCACCTATATCTGGTATTTCTCCCCTCATTATCCCTCCTCACCCTCCTCACTCCCACTGTCCCTTCCCTAGCTCCTCCTAACTGATCACAGTATGTGATGCTCTCCTCCCTGTGTCCACGTGTTCTCATTGTTCAACACCTTCCTATGAGCAATAACATACAGTGTTTGGTTTCTGTTGTTGTGCCAGTTTGCTGAGAATGATGGTTTCCAGGTTCATCCATGTACCTATGAAGGACATGAACTCATTGTTTTTTTATGGCTGCATGGTATTCCATGGTATATATGTGCCACATTTTCTTTATCCAGTCTGTTGTTGTTGGACAGTTGGGTTTGTTCCAGGTCTTCACTTTTATAAACAGTGCCGCAGTGACCATAGCTGTGCATGTGTCTTTATAATAGAAAAATTTATAATTCTTTGGATATACACCCAATAATGGGATTGCTGGGTCAGATGATATTTCTATTTCTAGGTCCTTGAGGAATCACCACACTGTCTTCCACAATGGTTGCACTAACTCACGCTCCCACTAACAGTGTAAAAGTGTTCCTACTTCTCCACATCCTCTCCAGCATCTGTTGTTTCCAGATTTTTTAATGATCGCCATTCTAACTGGTGTAAGATGGCATCTCAATGTGGTTTTGATTTGCATTTCTCTAATGACCAGTGATGATGAGCATTTTTTCATGTTTGTTGGCTTCATAGATGTCTTCTTTTGTTAAGTGTCTGTTCATATCCTTTGCCCACTTTTGAATGGGTTTGTTTGTTTTTTTTTTTTTTTGTAAATCTGCTTTAGTTCTTTGTAGATTCTGGATATTAGCCCTTTGTCAGATGGGTAGATTGCAAAAATTTTTCCCCATTCTGTTGGTTGCTGGTTCACTCTAATGATTGTTTCCTTTGCTGTACAGAAGCTCTTAAGTTTAATTAGATCCCATTTGTCTATCTTGGCTTTTGTTGCCATTGCTTTTGGTGTTTTAATCATGAAGTCCTTGCCTATGCCTATGTCCTGAATGGTATTGCCTAGGTTTTCTTCTAGGGTTTTTTTGGTGTTAGGTCTTATGTTTAAATCTTTAATCCATCTGGAGTTAATTTTAGTATAAGATGTCAGGAAGAGGTCCAGTTTCTACTTTCTGCACATTGCTAGCCAGTTTTCCCAACACCATTTATTAAACAGGGAATCCTTTCCCCATTGCTTTTCTCAGGTTTGTCAAAGATCAGATGATTGTTGATGTGTGGTGTCGCTTCTGAAGCCTCTGTTCTGTTCCATTGGTCTATGTCTCTGTTTTGGGGTCATTACCATGCTGTTTTGATAATTGTGGCCTTGTAGTATAGTTTGAAGTCAGGCAGCATGATGCCTCCAGCTTTATTCTTTTTGCTTAGGATTGTTTTGGCTATGTGGGCTCTCTTGTGGTTCCATACAAAATTTAAGGTGTTTTTTTCCAGTTCTGTGAAGAAGGTCCTTGGTAGCTTGATGGGGATAGCATGGAATCCATAAATTACTTTGGGTTGTATGGCGATTTTCATGATGTTGATTTTTCCCAACCATGAGCATGGAATGTTTTTCCATCTGTGTCCTCTCAAATTTCACTGAGCAGTGGTTTGTAGTTCTCCTTGAAGAAGTCCTTTACATCCTTTGTTAGTTGTATTCTTAGGTATTTTATTCTCTTTGTAGCAATTGTGAATGGGATTTCTCTTTTGATTTGGCTCTCTGTTTTTCTGTTATTGGTGTATAGAAATGCTTGTGATTTCTGCACATTGATTTTTGTATCGGATACTTTGCTGAATTTGCTTATTAGTTTAAGGAGATTTTGGGCTGAGACGATGGGGTTTTCTAAATATGCCATCTGCAAATAGAGACAATTTGGCTTCCTCTTTTCCTAATTGAATACTCTTTATTTCTTTTTCTTGCCTGATTGCTCTGGCTAGAACTTCCAATACTATATTCAATAGGAGTGGTGAGAGAGGGCAACCTTGTCTTGTGCCAGATTTCAAAGGGAGTGCTTCCAGTTTTTGCTTGTTCAGTATGATATTGGCTGTGGGTTTGTCATAAATAGCTTTTATTATTTTGTGATACATTCCATCGATACCTAGTTTATTGAGGGTTTTTAGAATAAAGGACTTTTGAATTTTTGTTGAAGGCCTTCTCTGCATCTATTGAGATAATCATGTGGTTTTTGTCTTTTGTTCTGTTTATGTGATGGATTATGTTTATAGACTTGCGTATGTTGAACCAGCATTGCATCCCCAGGATGAAGCCTACTTGATCATGATGAATAAGCTTTTTGGTTTGCTGTTACATTCTGTTTGCCAGTATTTTATCAAAGATTTTTCCGTCGATGTTCATCATGGATATTGGCCTGAAGTTTTCTTTTTTGTTGCGTCTCTGCCCACTTTTGGTATTAGGATGATGTTGTTCTCATAAAATAGTTGGGGAGGATTCCCTCTTTTTGTATTTTCTGGAATGGCTTCAGAAGGAATGGTATCAGCTCCTCTTTGTACTTCTGGTAGAATTTGATTGTAAACTCCTGTGGACCTGGCTTTTATTAGTTAACAAGCTATTGATTGCTGCCTCAACTTCAGCCCTTGTTATTGGTCTATTCAGGGTTTCAATTTCTTCCTGGTTTAGTCTTGGGAGAGTGCAAGTGTCCAGGAATTTATCCATTTCTTCCAGATTTACTGGTTTTTGTGCATGGAGTTGTCTGTAGTAATCACTGATGGTAGTTTGTATTTCTGTGGAATCAGTGGTGAAGTCTCCTTCATCATTTTGTATTGCATCTATTTGATTCTTCTCTCTTTTCTTTTATTATTATTATATTAATCTGGTTAGAAGTCTATTTATTTAGTTGATATTTTCAAAAAACCACCTCCTGGATTTGTTGATTTTTTTAAAGGGTTGTTTGTGTCTCTCTCTCCTTCAGTTCTGCTCTGATCTTACTTATTTCTTGTCTTTTGCCAGCTTTTGAGTTTTTTTGATCTTGCTCCTCTAACTTTTTCAATTTTGATGATCGGGTTTCAATTTTAGACCTTTCCTTTCTCCTCATGTGGGCATTTATTGCTATGAATTTCCCTCTAGACACTGCTTTAAATGTGTCCCAGAGATTCTGGTATGTTGTGTCTTTGTTCTCATTGGTTTTGAAGAACATCTTTATTTTTACCTTCATTTCATTGTTTATCCAGTTGACATTCAGGATCCAGGTTTTCATCTTCCATGAAGTTGTGTGATTTTGAGTTAGTTTCTTAATCCTGAATCCTGAGTTGTAATTTGACTGCACTGTGGTCTGAGAAACTGTTTGTTAAGATTTCCATTCTTTTGCATTTGCTGAGTACTGATTTACTTCCAATTATGTGGTTGATTTTGGAGTAAGTGCGATGTGGTGCTGAGAAGAAGGTATATTCTGTATATGTGGGGTTGAGAGTTCTGTAAATATCTATTAAGTTCACTTGGTCCAGATCTGTGTTCAAGTCCTGGATTTCCTTGTTGATTTTCTGTCTCATTGATCTGTCTAATATTGACAGTGGAGTATTAAAGTCTCCCATTATTATTGTAAGGGAGTCTAAGTCTCTTTGTAGGCCATTAGGGACTTGCTTTATGAATCTGGGTCCTCCTGTATTGGGTGCGTATATATGTAGGATGGTTAGTTCTTCTTGTTGTATTGATCCTTTTACCATTATGCAATGCCCTTCTTTGACTCTTTTGATTTTTGTTGGTTTAAATTTTATCAAAGACTAGTATTGCCACCCCTGCTTTTTTTTTGCTCTCCATTGGCTTGGTAAATCTTCTTCCATCCCTTTGAGTCTGTGTGTGTCTTTGCACGTGAGATGGGCCTCCTGAATGCAGCACACTGATGGTTCTTGGTTTTTTATCCAATTTGCCAGTCTGTGTCTTTTGATTGGGGCATTTAGTCCATTTACATTTAATGTTAATATTGTTATGTGTGAATTTAATCCTGCCATTTTATTACTGGTTGGTTGTTCTGCCCTTTGGTTGGCGTAATTTACTCATTTTGTCATTGGTCTGTACCATTTGGTTCTTTTTTGCAGTGGCTGGTACTGACTTTTCCTTTCTGTGTTTAGTGCTTTCTTCAGGAGCTCTTGTAGGGCAGGTCTGGTAGTGACAAAATCTCTCAGCAATTGCTTGTCCACAAAGAATTTTATTTCTCCTTCACTTATGAAGCTTAGTTTGACTGGATATGAAATTCTGGGTTGAAAGTTCTTTTAAGGATGTTGAGTATTGGCCCCCACTCTCTTCTGGCTTGTAGGGTTTCCGCCAAGAGATCCACTGTGATGTGAGTCTGATGTGATTCCCTTTGTAGGTGACCCAACGTTTCTCTCTGGCTGCCCTTAGTATTTTTTCCTTCATTTCAGCCCTGGTGAACCTGACAATTATGTGTCTTGGTGTTGCTCTTCCAGAGGAGTATCATTGTGGTGTTATCCATATTTCCTGTGTTTGAATGTTGGCCTGCCTTGCTAGGTTGGGGAAATTCTCCTGGATAATATCCTGAAGAGTGTTTTCCAGCTTGAGTTCATCCTCCCCATCATCTTCTGGTACACCAATCAAGCATAGATTAGGTATTTTCACATAATCCCATGTTTCTTGAAGGCTTTGTTCATTTCTTTTCATTCTTTGTTCACTAATCTTGCCTTCTTTTATTTCATTGAGTTGATGTTCAATCTCTGATATCTATTCAGCTATTGAAACTTGTATATGTTTCTCGAAGTTCTTGTGCTGTGTTTTTCAGCCCTATCAAATTGCTTATGTTCTTCTCTAAGCTGGTTATTCTAGTTAGCATTTCTTCTAATCTTTTAAAAATGTTTTTAGTTTCTTTGCATTGGGATAGAACATGTTCTTTTAACTCAGAGAATTTTGTTATTACCCACCTTCTGAAGCCTGCTTCTGTCAATTCGTCAAATTCGTTCTCCATCCAGCTTTGTTCCTTTGCTGGTGAGGAGTTGTGATCTCATGGTGGGGGAGAGCCATTCTGGTTTTTTATGGTTTCATTCTTCTTGCTCTGGTTTCTTCCCATCTTGTTGCATTTATATAGCTTTGATCTCAGGTAGCTGCTTGGGGAGGTGGCCTTTCCTTTGTCTGTCTGCAGAGCTGCTGTTGGGCTGCCAGGGATTCAGTGGAGCTGCTGCTTCTTTTATTTACTCAGGAAAATTAGGCCGGCTTTTGCAGTGACGCTTCCCCTCCCCGCCCCGCACCAAGCTCAATCTCTCCTGGTTGCTCTCTTACTGAAGTTCTGGCTGTAAAACTCTGGAGTGAGAGTTTTTTAGCCTGCTGGGCTTTGTGGGGTGGGGGACCCATCCTGCTGTATGGACTATTTCCCTGTTTTCAGTTTCCCTTCTTTCTGGGGGGCGGGTGTCTACATCCAGCCGGCCTTTTGGCTTTCTCGGCATTAGCCAGTGCTTCCACCTAAATCTATGCTGACTGCCCTGGCACCAGCCGAAGTTGCTGTTCTCCCCTGTTTACGCAGCTCACTTAGGCTTTTCAGCCCAGTGAAGATCTCCTGTTCCATGAGTTGTAGAAGGCTTGGGTGGAGTGCTGTATCCGAACCAAAGTCCCAGAAGAGGAGATCCCCCGGTTCTCTGGTCAGTTGCACGCACCTCCTGGGTGGAGCAGTGCCCCGCCTTGCCTCAACTTGTCCTATTAGGTTTATACCCATTGTCCAACCAGGCCCACAAAATGAACGTAGTGGGAATGAACCTAGTTTGGAATTGTGGCGACCACTTGGCTTCTGAGTCTCTTTCGCTGTGAGCTGCTTTTCAGAGCTGCCTCTTATTTGGCCATCTTGGGATCTCCTCTATTGTAATCTATTATTAAAACTCCTCTAAAAGCTCTATAACAACTAGCACTATTGTATACATAGAGGAATCCAGATGGCATCTAATGATGGGCAACAGCTGTCATACAAGGTTATCACAAATAGGTAAAGAATGTTACATCAGTAACCACAGCCAAAGAAGAAGAAATCTTCGTGTATGATAGAAATAAATCCTGTCTTTCTGTTCTATGATTCCTGATAGCTAACTTAATTATTCTGGGGAATTCAGAGAGAAAATTTTAAGTATAGGTCTCTCTCAAAGGCTCCATTTACAGGAATTAGAAAACCTATTTAAATATTTCAGAAGTCAGCAAATATTTTTATTTGTTAAAATCCAAAATCACCAATAGTTGAAGATCTGTCACTGAGATAGCCATAATTTGTTAGCCAATATCACCATGCACCAAAGAATCCATAAAATAATGAGAGTTGTCTATACAAATACAGTGTTTCTCTCTAAAAATAATTTTTCTAGTTCCATTATTAATTCTGATTAGTTCTTTGCATAGGCTTTGAACAAATTTCTGTGTGAGCAGAGTTCTATGCAAAGATGAAGCAGCTCCATATATTAAAAAGTTCAGCCTATAATCAAATTTAGCTTTCAAACTCATAAAACTCAAGCTCCCCCTATATGTATTGCATCAAAGGAAACTGAGCACGGATAAGTGGTTACTCTTTCATTTTTCTGGCCTTCATTGATTAATCATGGTGGCTCTCTGTGGTGATTCACGGGTTGTGTGAAATGCAATTCTAAAGAAGAGACATAAAGATCTGTCAGCTGGAAACACAGTGCATAGGCAAGGCAAAAGAAAAAGAAAAAAAAAAGCAAAGGATTAAAGTTACCTCAACTTCAAATATCACTTGAGATTCACTCCTCAGGGAGAAGCAAAATTTCTTGTCATAAATTTTCAAGTGTAAAATGGATACTATCCTGAAGATTTTTAAACATCTTTAATCAAATACTAATTTTATAGCAGCTTTGATACAAATCCCCCTCCCAAGGGATGTATACAGCTCATCAGAAATCTGAGGAATTACACTTGTGACTTGACGAAAAACATGGCAGTCTTGTATGTTTTCCTCACTTTTCCATTAAGCATGTCACATATCCTGAGGTGTTTGTTTTAAACATGCTCACCCACATGGATGCACCTAACACAGAAAGATACAACAGCAAGTTACTCATTCAAATCTCGACAGCTAATCAACAGGCTTATTAAAGACAAAACGGGAAAGTGTAATGTTACAGGTTGGATTGTACTCCCCACTATTCATATGTTGAAGTCATAACCCCTCATACTGCAGAATCTAATCATATTTAGAGGTAAGATCTTTAAAGAGGTTATTAAGTTAAAAATGAGGCTATTAGGGTAAGCTTTAATCTGACTAGCATCCTTATAAGAAATTTTTAACACTCAAAGAGACACCAGGAATAGGCACACACACACACAGGAAAAACCAGGTGAAGACGTAGTGAGAAGGCAGCTACCTACCAGCCAGGGAAGGACGCTTCGGGAGAAACCAGACCTGCCAAACAACTTGGTAGCCTCCAGAGCTGTGAGAAAATTAATCTCTGTGGTTTAAGCCACCCAGTCAATGGCATTTTGTTATGGCAGCCCTAGCAAACTAATATAGGGAGAGAGAAAAATTAATACAAATCTGATATTTTGTATTCAACATGCACATTATTCTCTAAGGGAACTATGCTATGCCTAGGTGATATGTAATTACCTGTGAATGTGACACTATTGTGTTGTTGGGCAAAACCTAGCATATTGTTATAAATTTAGGGTGCTAATTAGTTTATCTGTTTATTCAATCACAGTAGTTGTACATAACCTCTGCACATTTTTTTCTAAGCCATGCTACCTGCTCTGAAGGAGCTTCTAGGGCAATTCTGTGAACAAAACATAACTATTTAATTGTTACATTTATTTATGTAAACTAAGGGTATATGAACAATATATTGTGGGTTAGGTAAAAAGGTTAATGACACCAAGGTAATTGATTTAGTACACGTGATTGATTTAATTAATACATATAATTGATTTAATGATCATTATTATGTGTTAATTGGCTATACCATGATATACAATGAGCTAAACTCTTTATATTCACACTCAATAATCACAAAAATTCTGGGAGCTGGGCATTAATGCCTCCTATTATCCGATAATTTAAACTGAAACTCTGAAATTAAGAAAATTACTCAAGGCAGTATATATATATGTGTATATATATATACCATTTATGTACATATATGGTATATGTATACATATATACACCATTTTTCCCAGATACTTTTCAGTACTGTAATGTGAAAAACAAAAGACATGTATTAACTTTCTTAATTTGACACTATATGTCATGTATGTTTATTTCTGTATAACTTATTACCATTAAATGATGCTAAGAGCTGAAAAAGATTTCAACTCATTCTTGTTCAAATCTCTTATTTTCTGTTGAAGAACTTGTTATTAAAAAGAACTAGAGCCTGAGCGTGGAAGGCCATCTGAAACAGCACTTTATGGAACATCTGCTTCTATCTCCCTGCCTCTATAGTCTTTCTTTTCCTGCTTTTCCATCCAATGAGTATAAAATGCTTATGCATATCTCCTGAGTTTACTTACATGTTACCTTCCTACATGTTATTACATATTGACATGCATATAATATTTCATGTTACGTACAGAAGCAGGCTTACAAGTCGATATGGTTTGGCTGTGTCCACATACAACTCTCATCTTGAATTACCAAGTGTTGTGGGACGGACTCAGTGGGAGATAATTTAATTATGGGTGCAAGTCTTTGCTGTGCTGTTCTTGTGATAGTGAATAAGTCTCAAGAGATCTGATGGTTTTATAAGAGGAGTTCCCCTGCACAAGTTATCTCTCTTTGCCTGCCACCATCCATGTAAGACGTGACTTTCCCCTCTTTGCCTTCTGCCATGATTGTGAGGCTTCCCCAGGCATGTGGAACTATAAGTCCATTAAAATTCTTTCTTTTGTAAATTGCCCAGTCTTGGGTATATCTTTATCAGCAGCATAAAAACAGACTAATAGGGAGGTTCAATTACAATTCCCAAGAAAATGTAATCTGATTGGTCCAATTGGGGTCAGCTGTTTTATGACTGACGTATGAAGTGGATATTTGAGTTCACATAGTAAAATGTATAGAAAGGAAATATTTTAGAGAATTCATGCATAGATTACTGACTGATATTCTAAAATATGTGATATTCTAAAATATAGTAATAAAGTTTTGTGGTCACAAATTCTTGAAAATAGCTGGTTCTTCATATAGAGATAAGAGCAACTATGTAACATACTGGTCTGGAGTTTCCAAAACCTAACTATAGGCTTAACTTTTTGTTCACTAATCTCATTTGTGATTATTAGAATTTTATTATTTCCTGTGATTTCTCCAGAAAATAATGATCATGAGTAGTAGTATGTCCCGATGGATAAATTATGTCCTTATGAATTCACTTACAGTGATCAGAACACAAATCTCAGTTTAATATTTTGAACTGTTGTCACAACATTCATTTAAGTTACAGAGAGCTGAAATCCTACCCTTCATGACAGAAGACATTCAAAAGCCACAAGTTGTTATAAAAAAGAGTTTCCCAAAATATGTTTACAAAATATTAATCCCTATAGGTGGATTCTGTAATAAAAATAAATCAGAGGAAGAAACTATATGTGTTAAAGCCCCTTATTGGAGAAACACAGTACATATTAGTGTATAAAAAAGCTCTGACAAGCCCTGTAGCTAAGGAACCTACTTAACAGTTTCATTTTTCGTAATGAAAAAGCAATGCTCAGATAAGCAATGAGAAAAATGATGTGAGTAGAGGATCATTTATTGGCTTATGTAAGCAAACTTGAGAAGAACAGATGGTTTCAGGGACAACTATATCTGTTAATAATCTGACCTTATAGGTACTGAATTTCTGTCTCTTTCTCTTTCTCTGCCAGAGACTCTACTGATCTATGCTTGGTAGCTTGATTATTGAATGTCAGCTTTCCCCAAAGAATAGAGTTTTATATTTACTACCTGGAAACCAACTTCTCAAATTCAAAAAATGCTGGGAAAGGATTGGTGTATAAGCCTATTCCTGGAACACTCACAGTGTCTATGGAGATGGGATACTTAATTAGCCTAAATGATGAGTTTCCTAATTTTTAATCAGGCTAAGCTAGGCTATGTTGAGGTAACAAATAACTCCAAAATTATAGTGATCTAAAATAATAATGGTTCATTTCTTACTTATAGCAGAGTAAGACATTGAAGCTGTAGCTCTTCTCTATGTCATATTTAATCTAAGATCCAAGCTTACTGAACAGACTCCATTTGGACTAATTCCAGCATGACGAATAGAGAAAATAAGCATGGCACACCATACACTGGCTCACTATGTGGGATATACATCACTTCTGTTCCCATGGAATTCGCCAAATAAGCCCCACTGATACAGAGGAGGGGAAGTGAAGTGCTGTATCATTTTAAGTCCTTTTAAATGATACAGAAATGGGGAAGGGCATGGCCCCTGGCTAGGGTTCCCTGCTGTGCCTGTGCCCACAGACCTAGGTGAGGACAGGCATTTTTGTTTTTCTGCCCAAATGAATCTCCCAAGACCACCCTGGGCTGCCACACCCCATCCTGTGCTTATAAAAATCTGACACCCTAGCTGGCACACACACAAGAGGCTGGATGTCGAGAGAAACACATTGGTGGAAGAAGACACAAGCAGATGGACATCGCGGGGAGCAGGCTGGCAGAAGAGCACACACGCTGGCAGGTCATTGGCCCATGGAACCAGACAGAGTTTGCCTAGGGCAGTCAGAGATGAGTCGAGCCGCCAAGCAGTCGAACTCCAGGGGAAAACCCTCTCCCTTCTGGCTTCCCCATCTGCTGAGAGCTTCTTTCTCTCAATAAAACCTTGCAGTCATTCTCCAAGCCCACGTGTGATAATCTGATTCTTCTGGTACACCAAGGCAAGAACCCCGGGATACAGAAAGCCCTCTGTCCTTGCAATAAGGCAGGGGTAGCCACCTACGGATGGTGAAACTAAAAAAGCAGCCTGTAACACACACCCACTGTGGCTTCATTTGTAAACACACACTCCTAGGCACTGCAGTGGGGTTGGAGCTTCACAAGCTGCCCCTCTGTATGTTCCCGTAGACGTATGAGCGGCGAGGCACTGAAGAAGTGAGCCACACCCCATCACACACCTTGCGAGGGGGACAAGGGAACTTTTCTTGTGTCACCATGACCGTGCTTGATATTATTGAAAAACAGGAATACAATCCTTCAACAGGGGAAAGCCGAAAACATTTTAAGCAGTAATACAGTCTACTAGCGTACCTTTTCAATCATTGATATTCACCCTTCTTTTTCTCCCCCATTCAAAACAGGTCTATCACCATTTTGGCTGACAGAGTAGCTTCTATATAGAATATTTCTTGTCTCATAGAAGAAGAATGAGTACCACATATTGATTCTCCAAAGCTCTTCCAGGAAATTTCACTCACATTTCGTTGGCTAGAGCAGGTTACATGAGCATGCCTAACAAGTGAGTAGGGAAAATTTAATCTTCATTCTGGGAGGGATATGAATATATTTTATCAAAACTGTAGTTTATCACATTTGGCCTCTCATTTGGGAAGGGAGTAGACACTATGTGTGGCAGCTTCAACAAGACTGCAGTTTGGATAAATATTTGTCTTAGAGATAATATGTTTAAATAAATTACATGATAAATGGAATTTGGGAACTGCTGAAGATATCTTTTTCTGAGTGATTGGCAATATACATTAGCATATTAAACAATGTGAGCAGAGCTGCAATAATAATTTTATTATTATTGGGCTTATATAATCTTATTATAGGGCTTATATAATCTATTTAATCCCAAATATCCCAAATTTTTTACTTTGAGACCTGTTTTCACACTGAGAAATACCATTACAGCGATGTTAGTTCCAGGAAGTTTTGTGCCAAAGTAAACTCATAACAATCACCAGAAATTTCTCTTGAAAAGTCTTCAAATCTTTGAATTTGGAAGCAAAATAGTTCTCACCATGTTTCTTCCCTTATTCTATTCCCAAAGTTCGTTATGCATGTCCTTTGCCACAATCTAACGCCTCTTCAAATTTATCAAAAATTTCATTTTTCGGAAAACATTATGTTCTTTTTCTATTAAAAAAAAACCATTTTATATTACTTTGTGAGAGTTACTACATTTGGCACTAAAAGAGAATAAAAAGTCACATTGTTTTTTTTTTCTATCTTTTAAAGATTGTCATAAAATATTCAAAACATAACATTTGCCATTTTGACCCTTTTCAAGTATACTATTTAGATGCACTAACTGCATTCACATTATCATGCAATCATCACCACTATTGATTTCCAAAAATTTTTGTTGCCCCGAACAAAAACTCAGTAACTTGTTAAGCAGTAACTCCTGGTTCTTGTCTTTTCTTATCCCTTGGTTGAATCTCCTTTCTGCCTCTATGAATTTGCCTAGTCTACATATTTTATACAAATAAGATTATACAGTATTTGTTCTTTTGTATCTGACCTATTTCAATTAGCATAATTTTTAAAGATTCATCCAGGTTATGGCATGTATCAGAACTTCATTCCTTTTCATAGCTGAATAATATTCCATTGCATGTATATATCACATTTTGTTTATTAATTTTTTGATGGACATTTAAGTTTTGTTCAGCTTTTGGCTATTGTAAATAATACCGCAATAAAAATTGATATACAAATATCTATTTGAATCCCTGTTTTTGATTTTTTGATATCTATCTAGGAGCAGACTGCTGGGTCATATGGTAATTCTATGTTTAGGTTTTTGAGGAACTGTCAAACCGTTTCCCATACTGGTTCCATTATTTGCCATTCCCTCCAGCAATATACAAGGGTTCCAATTTTTTCCACATTCTTACCTTGTTTGTTTTTAAATAGCTGTAAGTCTTATCATGAATACTGGTCTGTTTTCGTGCAAGATTCAAATTCACATCTTGGAAATGTTAGAATGGTACACCATGACTCACTTATGCATTTTTGTATGTGCTCATGCTATTTTCATTATTATTAATAATGATAATGATAATATACATCAAGGATCTACTCTAATAAGAAACATTGAAAAAGTAGCTTATATTGTTGAGAGAGACTGACTTTGAAAAAATAATTCCTTAATAGGTTTTCCTGGACCCCATCCCGTGAATGCATCAAGTAACTGATACTGTTTCTTTCTTTTTTTTTTTTTCTTCCCAAATAGATTTCCTGCCAACGAAAGAGATATTCACCCATTGTAAATCATTAAATGAGCTCTCTAGTATGAATGAGTCCCTTGAGAGTTGGAGAAGACAAAGTGACTCTTTTTTAGTGCTTGTTTCCCCAGTATAACCAAGGTATACAAATTTAAGAAGAAGGAAAAGAAGTGAGTTCATATCTATGAGTTCCTACTATAAGAAGTTTTTCATTTAATATTCACAATGGCACTATACCCCAGGAAGACAATGTAAAGGATTAGCTAGGCATCTAGATTATGAGTTCAGATTACTTGTGTTTAATTCCTAATTCCAAGCCTGAATAGCTACATCACTTTTAGCAACTTTCTTATATTCATTTATACACCCTTTCATTCAACAAATATTTATTTAGCATTATATGATGTGTGTCTGTATTGACCTAAAAGACACAAGCTCTCTTTTGTAAATTATACATTACTTGGAAATATAAACATTAAAATTCCATAAATAAAAATGAAACATGGGAAGAGGTTAGATAATAACCTGTTTTATCAATTAAAATTGGAATAATAATATCTACCTCAAAGGTCTGTTGTGACAACTGAAATGATGTAATTCATATAAAGTACTTTAGCAGAGTGCTTGGCTTTTAGGGAGTGTGATAAAGGGATGAAGAAACTAATGTCCACCTAGGTTAAGTATCCAACCAAGATCCACTCAGCTAGGAAGTGGCAGAGCTAGAATTGAAATATGATTTGCCTGCCCATAAATAGCTTTCCATCCAGAGATTCTACATAGAGATTCTACATGTTGAGAGCTACAGAAAAGAGAGAGAGAGAAAGAGAGAGAGAGAGAGACCAACATAGATGGATTTCCTGGAAAATAGTTTTTGTCTATTATTACCAAAGCTATATTTCTCATAAATCCTATAACTATCATGAAAAAAGGAGTTGAGTTAGTCACTTCCATATTTGGAGTCAGGATGGACATATTTCTTGAAGTGTTTGAGATAGGGAATCTGTAAAGTCCCATTTCTTTATTTCCTTTCCTGGAACAATAATGTCATATGACCCTTGGGCTGAGGTTTTAAGAAAAAGTTATCTATCCATAAAATGGAAACATCTTCCTAGGCCAGGGTAAATTGTAGCCAGAATGAGAATTTGGGGTGCTCACAAACTCTTCTGTCACTCACAAGCCTTGCAGAGCTTTTTTTCCCCAAGTTCCAAGAAATTGACTCAAGTTAAAAGCCACACCCACTGCTAAAGTTGGCTATGGGTGAAGATATGTACTTGATCTCCTAACTTCCTTGAATTTCTATATGAATTGGGTGACAGCATGTCCCAATTTGCCTGACAGTTCACATGTATGCTGGTTGTGTTACCATATTATTAATATCCTCTCCTTTCCTTGTCACAACCATCCCTCTTTGTACAATAAATTTCATGTCCACCCTACCTATGTGCATTTAGAGGCATAGAGTGGCAGACAATTGCCGGTGATAGAACTCGTGAATGAAGGAAACCTTACTTTGAGTTGTTTAATTGCAGCCTGGAAGACATTCAAAAATCCATTCTTTTAGGGTGCTTTTTTCTTTGACATGATGTGATTCAATTTGAAAGTTACATCTATTGACTAATAATGAAACTGCTAATAGTTCTCTCTCATTTTCTGTGCTCAATTC
Source organism: Cebus imitator (assembly GCF_001604975.1). Taxonomy (NCBI): domain Eukaryota; kingdom Metazoa; phylum Chordata; class Mammalia; order Primates; family Cebidae; genus Cebus; species Cebus imitator. The sequence goes on along the minus strand of NW_016107373.1, from coordinate 5,603,242 downwards.
TACATACCTGCACTGCAAGTGAATAGTTGGTTGTCTAAACAAACACAGGATAACCTGACTGTCTCTGTGGTGATATTTCAGGTTATTAGTGAAAGTTTCATATACAAGGTTTTTATGCCTCTCCTTAAATAGAAACAAAAAACAATTAAGCTTGTTCAATAGAAGTGATGCTGATCTAAGAGAGAGAGAGGAGGATTACAGTGCTTCCAGACTTAATGTGCCTTTAGTTGCTTTGTTTTCTAACTGAAAATTGGTAAGCAGATTAAAAAGACATAAAAAATAAACACAATCTTGTGGCAGGTGTTCCTTGGCCATAAGAAAATGTTTTTTAGAAGAGCTTCAATTCACATTATCCTCTTCTCTGGTATCCAGTGAAGTGGTGGAAAAAAACAAACAAACAAACAAAAACTCTTAAAACATTCCTCTGTCTTTGCAGGAAAGGATGACCATTATCTTGAGTAAAAAGGTATTTCCAAAATCTGATTATTTTCTTATCCAAAACAGTTTTAGAAATTGGAACTTTGTCATGTCTGTAATCCCAGCACTTTGGGAGGCCGAGGTGGACGGATCACCTGAGGTCAGGCATTCAAGACCAGCCTGGCTAACATGGCAAAACTCCATTGTGACTAAAACCACAAAAATTAGCCAGGCAAGGCGGTGGGTGCCTGTAATCCCAGCTACTCGGGAGGCTGAGGCAGGAGAATCACTTGAACCTAGGGGGCAGAGGGTGCAGTGAGCTGAGATTGTGCCATTGCACTCCAGCCTGGGCAAGAGCAAGAGTTCATCTCAAAAAAAAAAAGAAAAAAGAAAAAGGAAAGAAAGAAAGAAGAAATTGGAACCTTGTTATGTGAGCAAAAATTAAAGCCTAAATGTCTTAATTTGGCATTTAGAGCCCATAACCTGGCCCCCATTTACATTATCCTCCCCCTAATTTTTTTCTTTGCTAAAAACAAATCAAACTACCTGATTACCAGAAAAACTACTCCTCCCTGTCTTCACGGATTTGTTCATACTATTCATTACACCTAAGGTTATTTTTTTCTTCCCTGCAACAAGTTTGAAATCCATTTCAAAGTCTAGTTCAACTGTCAAAAGTTTCTAATAAATACAATTTCTTTCTCCTTTGAATATCTACAGAATAGTCTCTCTGAGTTTACTTTTTGAGCTTATGTAATAGGCATTTATGCATTCAGCTGATTTTCTGTAAAAGATTGTAGGTTCCTAGGAGGCAGGTTTTATAACTGATCTTTTGTACCTTACTAAATACCATCATGGTTTTCAGTATAACTTTGTTATGCAATGCCAGTTTGTTAAACAATAAGTCAATATAGGAAGGAAGCAAAAGAAAGGAGAGAAAGGAGAATAAGAGAAAAATAAATTGTAAGGACAATCTTTCCAGGATAATAGAGTGTCTCTCATTGTGGTATATGGAAATATAAAACACTTCACCCCAAAAGATGATAGAGACATACACTCTTGAGTTTTATGTTAACTATGTAAAGTATTTGGAAGACTGGCACACAGTAAGCACTTTTTATGATTTTTATGGTCATGTAGTTTGCAAACTTCTCAACTCAAGCCTACTGAAAACATAGTGGCTTAGTGTAATGGAATGAGGACACAGTTTGACTCAAAGCATTCAAACTTTAGCTCGCTCATGCACAAGGTGTCTACTGGTTAAGGATGTTTAATCTCCTTCAATCAAAATGTTTCTGAAGTATAAAATGAAGATTATAATGGAACTAATGTCATAAGATTGTGCTAAGCATTAAATGATATAGTGTTTGGAACTTAGTAGTCATTTAATAAATAGCAGCCACAGTAGTAGTCAGAGACTCAATTTCTTAATCAATTTATTGTTTTTAATTTTTTTCATAAGCAGCACTCTAGAGTTATTAAGCTGTTAATTGTGATCTTTTTAATGGTTCATAATTTTAGTATATACTGCTGGTACACTAGCTGGATGCACTTACCTCCTTTTATGCATTTCTGGGAAATTACCATGCACCTCTTTTGTTTTTTTTCCTCAACTGTCTACACCTATGTCTTTCTTACAAGGGCTTACAAGTACTGCTCTTAAATTACTGAGGCAGCTTTCTGATGTGCTCATGCATGCAGTGAGTTGGCAGTGCCTATACCTTTGTCTCAAGTAAGGATAAAGTTTAAAGTACAATTATACTATGAATGTTCATATGAGCTTCAGCTGTCTCTGAGATTCTTCCTGAAATTGTCCCTTTACAATTGCAATTGGCTTTTTCCTTTTCTCTGCCCAGCTTTTCCTCAGATCATTTCCATAATTAATCTTCTGCGCTTGAATCCTTGTCTTAGGGTTGGCTTCTGGGGAAACCAATCTAAGAAAATGACATATTACAAGGGAGAGTCGAATTGAAAACTTTGGCATGAAACATCCATCTTTGTTGAGTTGAAGACTCTTTTTCTGTAGCAGTATAACCATCCCTTCCATCCCCAAATTGATTAATTTCTACCTTACCAAGCTTCTATAGTACTTACTATCTATACCCTATTTGACGTTTAATTTGACATACTAGTTTTCTAGTACTGTGTAACAAATTACCACAAATTTAAAGCCTTAAAATAATATACACTTATTATTTCACAATTTGCTTGGGTTAGGTATCTAGGCATATCTGTCCTGGATCCTCTACTCATGGTCTCTCTGGGCTGAAGTCAAAGTGTCAGTCAAGACTGTAATCTCTTTGGAAGCTCAGGGTCCTCTTCCAAGCTGTGTGGTTGTTGTCAGAATTTAGTTTCTTGCTGTTATCAGAATAAGTTCCACAGTTTCTTGTTGACTATTGGCCAGAGACTGCCCTAAGCAAGTAGAGGCCATCCTTGGTTCTTTGCCACGGGACCCCGTCCATCTTTAGTTCACAATAGCATTGTTTTCTTCTTCAGTGCAAGCAGCAGTAATCTCTCACTTTGAATCCATCTGGTTCCTTTTAAGGATTCATCTAATTAGACCAGTCCCAAGCAAGATAATCTCTATTTTATTAACTCAAAGTCAACTGATTAGGGACATTAATTAAATCTGATATATCCATTCTGCCAAATAATCTAACGTGATCACAGGCATAATGACCCAGTATATTTATAAATTTCAGTCACACTCCAGGGAAGAGAATTATATTGGGGGTATTTAAGGAGAGGGCCAGAATTTTTGAGATCATCTTAGAATTTTGCCTAATAAATTTGCCTTCTGTGCTTACTTGCTGTATATAGAGCCCTTTGCTGGGGGTGATGCTACATAAGCTAAAATTACTGAGTATTTGGGGAAGTGATTTTGATAGTGGTGGTATCATTATCATTCATTTTTTATACAAGGGAAGTTGTATGACTGTATCCTATGATTTCCACAATCCAAATGTCAAATCAGAAAACATTATCCCTCCCCCGCAAATAAAACAAATACAGAGGTAAATGTAGGTATCATTTATGTAGCAAATAATTTGATTTATATGATTCTGTTTTTATTTCTGATGTGGAAAATGGATATAATATTCCTCTTCTCATTGGGTTGCTTGCTAAAGGGATTAAAGAAAATTGTTACAGAAATACCTGACAGATAATAGGTGCCTAACAGTTGGAAGATACTTTATCTTCTTATTCCCTGTACAGAATGTCTTAACTAAATTTTCTAGAAAGAAGAGCTATTTTTAAGAACATGTGGAATATGTACTTCTAAAAAGCAACAGATGCTTTGGGAAGTAATTAACTAGTGCACATAGGAGAGGACATTTATCAGTCACAGAAAGCATTTTACATAAAAAGGCAGTTTAAAAGAGGTAAAGAGAATGAGAGAAAAAACAATGACAATTGCAAACTGATTTCTCCCTCCAGAACAGTGTTTACGGAGGGGATTGTGGTATAGAGAGTTATCAGTTAAGTTCCATATTTTACAAGTGGTAAGATATTAAAAGTCCAGAGGTTTGGAAACTTGATGGAATTTATGGGATAGGGCAAATTACATGTTTTCTAGAATATGTCTTATCTTGGTGTCTGGGGACTTCAGGACTTCAGCACAGGTGCATAGTAAGACTTTAACAAATACTACTCAGTGAAGTATAGAATGCTTGTCAGTATATTGCTTTCATATGCAAACAGTCAACAAGTGTATAATTGTGACAGAGTTGTTTTTGTCTTGATTTTTAAATAACAATTACTGACAGCTTACTGTGGACCAGGTATTATGCCAATCATTTTGTATCTATGGCCTAAATCAATCCATGGTGAGTGTGTACCACAATTATTTCTCTTTTACAAACAAGGAAACTGAGACTCAAGAAATTAAGTTGCCCATAAAAGCTAGCACAAAAATTAGAAAGGCATAAATCAGGTTGGAATCATGTTTTGTATAAGTCCTAAACTGTGCCCTGAAAATCTCTGCCATACGTAATTAAAGTAGTATACCCTTAGCATTCTTTTGCGTAAAACTTGGTTGTCAATTAGGAATCACCCTGCAAAGATCTCTTCAGTGGACCGTTTCCACAGGGTTTCCTGGTTTGAATTCACTGATGTATTTCTATTCTGTGTCCCTTGTGTACTGGTCAGCAAATGAAAGTCAAGAGCAAACTGAAAGAAATTCTAGCAGGAAAGAACCTCCAGTGAATGCTTCATTTACAAGGATGCAGGAATGCTTACTGGTTTCACCCATGTTTTCCAAAGCATTCGCACTTGCTAGAGTGTTAACGGCAAAGCCCATCACAAATGACTATTTCCACTTTCAAATCATCTCTTATTATCATCTCTGCTCAGTGACTGTGAGCGGGTTTAATCTATTCCTCTCCATTCAAACCATTTTATTCTAACTACCAAATAACATTTCCCATTTTCCATATTCAGGGAAATGCTGAATCATTTAAATAGAGTTTTGCATGACTTACTTAAAGCTGACAGTTTGCAACTGACAGAAGAGCAGAAGATCAAACACCGCATGTTCTCACTCATAGGTGGGTGTTGAACAATGAGAACACATGGACACAGGGAGGGGAGCACTACACACTGGGGTCAGTTGGGGGGAAATAGGGGAGGGACGGTCGGGGGTGGGAAGCTGGGGAGAGATAGCAAGGGGAGAGATGCCAGATGTAGGTGATGGGGAGGAAGGCAGCAAATCACACTGCCACGTGTGTTCCTATGCAACAGTTTTGCATGTTCTTCACATGTACCCCAAAACCTAAAATGCAATAAAATAAATAAATGGGAAAAAAAAAAGCTGACAGTTTGCATGTATGGAATTTAAACTCTCCAGAAACCTGGTGAATTCCCTTAGATTTTATTAGTTCATAATTTTTTGAAAAATGGAAAAACACCCTAGCTTGAAAAGATATTGGTGACACAGAAAAAGATTTCCTAATATCAAAACAAATCTCCTGAGTCAGGGTCAGTACTATATCTAAATGGTAATTCTTCTGAATCCAGGTACAGAATTATGGATTCTATACTCCTTTTATTGTTCCAATTTACTTTTACATAAATTTGAACTAATTTTCCCTTGGGACTTTAGGAATCTTCCATAACATAGGGGCCAGATTTATGTGAAAGCTAACAGATGTGATTGGAAAGAGTTTACCAGGGTATACATATGTGAGTACTGTCACAGAAAATAATTTAATGTGCTATTAAAATTATAAACTAAACTATATTTTAAAGAAGAAGTTTCTTGACAACCCTTTGTGCTGTTTAGGTAGATGAAACACAAAAGTTTTACACATTTACTAAGAGGAAAAAAATAGAACGTTGTTCAGAAATAATTTCTCATATAGACTGGCCACACTATCTCACACACGAAATGTATACACTGATTATCAAATGTAAATGGGCATCCAAGTAATAAAATCAGAGAAATTCTAAGTTTTACTTTTTCTAATTGGTGACTATTGGAAAGGTTACTTAGTGAAGATGATGTTTTGAGTTTACTTACCTGTAATGTGAAGATAATGACAAGTATTTCACAGAGTTATTAAGATTAAATAAGGTAGAGGCATGCATGTAAGCTCTCAAAATATAACTATTAACAGCATAATACTGGTACCAAAACAGCGACATCAGCCAACAGAACAGAACAGAGACCTCAGAAGAAACACCACTTGTCTACAACCAACTGATCTTTGACAAACCAGACAAAAACAAGCAATGGGGAAAGGATTCCCTATTTAATAAATGATGCTGGGAAAACTGGCTAGCCATGTGCAGGAAGCTAAAACTGGACCCGTTCCATACACCTTATACAAAAATTAACTTCAGATGGATTAAAGATTTAAACATAAGAACTAACACCATAAAAACCCTAGAAGAAAACCTAGGCAACACCATTCAGGACATAGGCACAGGCAAGGACTTCATGACTAAAACATCAAAAGCAATGGTGACAAAAGCCAAAATAGACAAACAGAACCTAATTAAACTCCAGAGCTTCTGCACAGCAAAGGAAACAATCATTAGAGTGAATTGGCAACCAACAGAAAGGGAAAAAATTTTTGCAATCTACCCATCTCACAAAGGGCTAATATCCAGAATATACAAATAACTAAAGCAGATTTATAAGAAAAAAAACAAACCCATTCAAAAGTGGGCAAAGGATATGAACAGACACTTTTCAAAAGAAGACATTTATGTGGCCAAGAAACATATGAAAAAGTGCTCATCATCATTGGTCATTAGAGAAATGCAAATCAAAAGTACATTGAGATACCATCTCACACCAGTTAGAATGGCAATCATTACAACATCTGGAGACAACAGATGCTGGAGAGGATGTGGAGAAAAAGGAACACTTTTACACTGTTGGTGGGAGTGTAAATTAGTTCAACCATTATGGAAGATGGTGTGGTGATTTCTCAAGGATCTAGAAACAGAAATTCCATTTGACCCAGTAATCCCATTACTGGATGTATACCCAAAGAACTATAAATTGTTCTACTATAAAGACACATGCACACTTATGTTCATTGCAGCCCTGTGTACAATAGCAAAGACCTGGAACCAACCCAAATTCCCATCAATGATAGATTGGACAAAGAAAATGTGGTACATATACACCATGGAATACTATGCAACCATAAAAGACAATGAGTTTGTGTCCTTTGTAGAGACGTGGATGGATCTAGAAACCATCATTCTCAACAAACTGACAAAAGAACAGAAAACCAAATACCACATGTTTTCACTCATAGGCAGGTGATGAACAATGAGAACACTTGGGCACAGGGAAGGAAACAACACTCACTGGGCTAGGTAGCGGGTGGGGGGAGGGGAGGGACATCAAGGAGTGGGGAAGATGAGAAGGGATAACACTGGGAGAAATGCGTGATGTAGGTGATGGGGGTAGCGGGGGTTGGGATGGAGACAGCAAACCACCATGGCATGTATGTACCTATGCAACAATCCTGCAGGCTGCAGGATGGCAGGATGTGCACATGTACCCCAGAGTCCAGTTATATAAATACATATGTAATATATATATATATGTGTGTGTGTATTATATATAATAAAACTGTACTATGTTCTTCTGTTTCCTTCCTAAGTATGCTCCAATTTCATTAACAACTTGCTCACAATGAATTTCAAATCTAAAACTGGAATAAGCTGTTGAATGTACTTAGTTGTTTCAAGTATTAACTATGAATTGAGCCATGAGCAAAATCAATTTGAATTATAACTTCTTTTTGTGTTCATAATTAATTGAACTAGGTCAGAACCAAAGCATCAAAATATGATCCTAATGGAACCTTAATCAAATTAAATTTGATCAGTTTAGATTCATTACCAACTCACCGTTCCATCTTGTAGATGTTGTAAACTCTTTAATATCTAAGATGTATCTAAGATGTATCTTATTTCACTGCTTGTCACCCAGCCTGGATAAATAGGTCATATGATTAATTTGTGTTAAAAAATAAATAAGGCCATTTAACCTCTGCCACAAATTTTTTCATCTCTATATGGTAGTAACAAATAACTTTCCACCTTTTTAACTGGATGCTTGAAATCCTAAGTCAGATAATTGACATAAAATTGCATTGATACAATATTATCTGTTCTAAAATTATCATTTAACATATAGATAGCCAATATATTATGGTACATTTTTAATATTAGTACAATTTAAACACTGCTGCTAGTGAAATCCACCAATTTATGATTATTATCCCAAATATAATCATGTCTTTCCCAATTGTCTTCTGAAAGAGTGGTTTTAAAACATCAGTAGCGATCATGTGAACTCTGGATATAAAACAAAGTCATATAATCAAGACCCCAAAGTGTCTCATCAGTCTTCACAATGGAAATTATGAAATACAATAAAGTAAAAGGTAGCTTATATTGACAAAATGTTTTCAACTCTCTTCAGTCTCAAATTACCCTTCTTTTCTGGGTTTTACTAAACTTGGGTCTGTCTACATAGCTGAGACCAGATCATCCTTTTTTTCTGTTTTGCAGCAAGACTGTCCTTGTACCATCCTAAGAGATATTGGTAAAACCTACCAAATGCATGCTCTAGTAATACGTGAATATTACAAGAAAGTAGTATACTGAAGTACTGAAGAGTTTGGTCTCAAGAGCTAAACTGCCTGGATTCCCCAATGCCCTGGCTTTGAATCTCTGAACAGATCATTTGACCTCTTTCCTCATTTAAAAAATGGAAATAATTACAACATCTAATTTGTAGGATTTTAGGAGGACTAAATCAGATAATAAATTACACTTTAAACTGCTTCTGAAATAACTATCCAAATGTACTGCAGCCGGGAATTAGCATTGTTTGTTAGATTATCTCAAAGAAAGATAAATGTAAGAAATTTAAGAGTGTTGTTTTTTTTTTTTAGGTGGGTGGGGGTAGGGGAACGGAGTCTTGCTCTGTCACCGGGGTGGAGTGCAGGGGTGTAATCTCAGCTCACTGCAACTTTTGCCTCCCTGGTTCAAGTGATTCTTCTGCCTCAGCCTCCCAAGTAGCTGAGGTTACAGGCACATGCCACCATGCCCAGCTAATTTTTGTATTTTTAGTAGAGATGGGGTTTTACCATGTTGGCCAGGATGATCCAGGTCTCCTGACCTCATGATCCACCCACCTCGGCCTCCAAAGTGCTGGGATTACAGGTGTGAGCCACCGTGTCCTGCCAAAAGTGTTTTTTCACAATGCCTGCAGCTCATTAACTTCAGAGACAACCAAGTGACTATTCTAGCTAAAGCAAAGGTGTTTTGGGTCATATTTATTGGCTTTTTCATATAGACATTGGGGACCAATAATGACCCAAACATGTCATTCATTTGATGGGATACAAAGGTAATTGTTTTACATTTTTATAGAAAATTAACAAGTGCTGTCTTCCTTCTACATATGAGATTACACTTCTCATTCTCCTTTTCATTTGGCGGGCCATGTGACTAAATCTAGTCAATGGAGTCTGAGAGTTACTGTCATGTGTCACTTTCATGCTGAGGCAGTGGAAATGCTTGTGCAGCATTCCAACAGTCTCTTCCTCTTTGCAGGTTGAGTGTGAAGGCAAAAATAGCCACGATCTAGCAGCCTGGATGCATTGTACATGTGCATCTGTCCTAGGGAGTTGTCAGAGGAATTTGTGTGAGTGAGAAATAAACTTTGTGTTATGCCACAATAATTTTAGGATTATTTGTTACCTCAGCATAAACCTAGTCCATCTTTACAAATACATAAGTCTTGTGAAAAAAAAAGTCATTTAGTATTTACAGATATTATGCTTTCTTGTAAATCTGCTCCTAGTAAGTGGCCCATGCTCTTGACCTACTTGTTTTAAGACTAGTAGAAAATAGTCACAAGTGACAAACACAACTATTTTCCCATTGAGAATGAAAAAACCTAAACATGATGGTCTTATGAAGAGTCCACATTTGACATTGAATATCATAGGTGTAATTTTCTATAATTACATTTATAATACAAATTCAGTCATTATCACACAAAAAAACTACAAAGTATAAATATAGTAGAAAAATAAGAATATTTTCTACCATAATTATGTACACCCACTGTCAAAAACTCTGAGGGGTCTGAGATTTTATCTTATTTGCCAACTAAAAACTTAGTTGCCACAGTTTCATGGCAGATGGCAGAATACATAAGACTCCTGGGTCAGAGAGAAAGAGCTTTGTTACTTATGGCAGTAATACTATCTAGAGTGTCAGCATTTGTGTTGGTTCTCAGAGCCTCAGATTTCATGGAATGTTACAAACAAAATCACTACCTGGTGTGTACAAATGTGATATGTGTTTATAGGAAAAGAACGCTAGTTTAGAGAACCCAAATCCTTGATGATAGACAGTGAAACTGCCTGGTCATTGCCTAGCATGGAATGTCATCTTCACTATATGGTACTGTAAACAAACCTACACTTTTCTCTGGAGGGAGACATTACTGCTGTCTTCCAAGGCTATCTGCTGTACAAATATCCTTGGAAAGATAAGACAAAACAAAAAGAGGCAGTGTCTTTGCTTGTAAGACATACAGAAATGTGAGGAACTTATGAAGAACTGCCAAAATATATACTCCTCATTCCTACATTGTCTTTGATTCTAACAATATTTTCCATGAGTATGATACTTCTTTGACCACTCTAATTAATCTGAGCAATATAGGGTGGAAATAAATCACTTCATTTTGTATCCTGTAGTATTGAAAGGCTTATATTGACAGGATTCACACAGCAAACTGAAGTCAACGTACAGTGCTGACCTCAACAATGCTTGCTAGGATCCTGAAATCAGCAAGTTGAATGAGTTGAAATTATTAGGGTATAACTTAGAAATCCATGTAGATTTCTCCTCGAGAGTCTATATCAACATTTTCACTTGGCCTATGGCATTAATCCAGGTACAGAAGGATCTCTTAGTGATTGCACTAAGCTGGTTTGCAGGAAGAAAGTCGAGGTAATTTGATCATCCATAATAATCCTGGACAGTCAGCCTGACCTGCATGTATTTCAGGGCCAAGGTGTTATCATTGGTTGCTTCATCAAGAGTCAGAAACAAATTTTGACCACTTTTTCTAACTGAATGACCTCTATTAGGATACCAAATGATATCCATTGGAATAACTATTTGAAGAGCACACCAAAATAATACATTAGTTTTTCCTCCAAGAAGAAACCTGAGTAATCAATGGTAACCTTACTTTAGAGCAATTTCTATAGCCACCTGAGGGCTACATGACCTATTGGTGCTATTTCCTTAAATAATTTAAGGTGTCTATGGCAACTTCTAAAGTGCAGTCACCATGTTCTTAGGAGGAATGCAAGCTAATATCCAAACTCCACTCACAAATTGCAGTCTCAAAGGTAAGACATACAGAAATGTGAGGAACTTATGTATGGTACCCCTGGGAAAAAAAAGTGATTTCTTTTTTACCCTTCATGTGGATCCTGCATGAATTGGAGAGTACAGACTGATGGTACTTTCACCGCACACTCAGCTGACTGGTGGCCATTGGGTACCTAGTTCAGTTTGAATAATTGAATCTGATCTTTCTGAAGAGAGTGCTTGAGCAAAGTGATTTGAACACATTCTCTTTATTTATACCAACAGGACAGACAGTTTGGGTGATATTCACCTGCCCCACAGAAAGACTGAGTGTCAAGTACATGAATGGGGATGGGGAAGACATCCGGATCATTTAATAGATATTTTGCATCAGGGAGGTCATGGGTTGGGACTATCTCTTATTTTCATTAGACTTTTTTGTAAGGTTAAAGGAAACTTGACCAAATCATGGTCAGCCTAAATATTTCTATGCATTATTCTTCTATGTCTTATAATTGTATATATATAGTGTCATTTTCTGTCTTGTTTTATGTGATTACTAAAGACATTCTTCCCTTAATTTGTAGACTTAAAAGTTTATATTGAGACATTTGAGAATAGATGCTACGCTCAAAGTTGCTGAAGCATAGACTATTTGATAAGACTACCTAACAGCATTTAGGATGATTTTGCTGCTGCTAATGCTGCTGACAATGATGACAAATAATGACTAACATTTATTTAACATTTTCCTATACGGGCACTTTGTGAGATATGTTTGTAGTTTCAAGAATTCTTATTGTATACACTTTGCCCCATTCCCTATTTATTTCCAGAGGATAGGTTAAAATTAAAAACAAAGGGATGTATTGAGACTAGTTTTGACATGATGAGAGATTTTTCTCTCTTAGAATTTATACTTTTCCTGGCCACCCTGGGAGCTCAGACTTTACATGTTGCTGGAATCTCTATGTCAAATGAGATTTAAGCTTATCTCTCAATTAAAAGTTGGCTTCGTCTGGAAGGTCCAAGGAGAAAGAGCTAATCATAAATTATTTTTATTTAAGCCATAGGTCAGACGCATCATATAAATGTTTGGGGCTGCACATGATTTAGCTACATTTAGAGAATGAAGAGTTCCTTATAGATTGTAGAATCCATTCTAGGTTTTTGTATTAGGCTGTTCTTGCTTTACTATAAAGAAATATCCAGGACTGGGTAATTTCAAAAGAAAAGACATTTAATTGGCTCATGATTCTATGGGCTTTACAGGGAGACTACTGCTGGCATCTGCTTAGTTTCTCTGGAAGCCTCAAGAAGCTTACAATCATGGCAGAAGGTGAAGGTGGAACAGACATATCACAAGGCCAGGGAAGGAGTAAGAGGGTGAGACAGAGGTGTGCCACACACTTATAAACAGCCAGACCTTGCAAGCTGTCATTATCACAAGGACAGCAGCAAGGGGACGGTGCTAACCATTCATGAGAAATCTGCCCCCCCCATGATCCAATCACCTCCCACCAGTTTCCACCTCCAGTACCGGGAATGACAACTCAACATAAGATTTGGGCAAATATACTATATTTCTAACTGTAAAGCAATCGTTTGCCTTGGTTTTCTATATCAAACCTATCAAACTTTAATGATTTATGCCTAAAACACTGAGAGCTACTGGGGACATCTAGAACTCATGTCCCTATTTCTATTCCATGGAATATCACCCTCTGCTATGCTGGCTTAAATAAGTATTTCACATTGGCAGACATAAATTCAGTTTGTCAGGTCACGTTCAGCTCAGACATCATTTCTTTTTCTTTTTCTTCCCAGATCATTATGGGTTAGTCAAAGCTGTGGTATGTTCCCAAAGTGGTATAAAATGTGTACAAAGCATTTAAGACATTCCAAACATTCATTTCTATTTATGGTTTAGGACCAATATATCCATTAATTTGCTTTTTGTTTTCTTTTTTTATTTCTTTTTCAAACAACGACTGCTAGAAGCCCCTAGAAATGAATGAGTTTCCAACCTGGTTTATAGAAGACAGTGATGATGTCAATCAATATGCAGAATTGTTCTTCTTCAGATGGGATTTGCCCTGTTCAACTTCTTTTATCTTTGCAGAGCCATGTAGTGTAACTCAAATGGTAAAGCTGAATAGGCCTTTAATTGGCTTGAGCTGCTATGGATCCTAGAGGTGGCAATGCAGACTGAAAATAGTGTGTTCTTTGTCTTCACCAAGATAAAATGTACTTCAAAGGCAAAAATGAAGTTGCTTGAAGTCAGTTATTAGCTCAGCCAGATTCAGTTTCAATAGCACATCTCAGTGTGTTGCTTGTAATACCATCACATGGTCTCTTCTCAAAGGTGGTCCTTTCTGGCCATTAGGAAAGACTAGTGAAGCATCCCTTCTGTCTTCCAACAGGTTGATTGTTAAATGTAACCAAGGAGACTATAAAAGCCTTTTAAATGGAAGAAAAAACTCAGTCTGAATGCCTTTGATTAATCCTTGATGTCCCAGTTTTCTCACCTATAAACTGGAGAACCTAATTTCTATTGGAACCACTACTTTGTGGTTGCTGTAAGGATTAAATGGGATAACGTCTGTGAGAGAGCTTTGCAAATTGGAAATCCCTGGAGAAATGTATGAATTATTACACTGTGTACCCTCCATAAATGTATGGATTATTAGACTGTTCAGTGTCATGTTTTAAAACAAATCCTCCAAATATCTTCACACCTTGAAGGAAGATTTGAAAGAGTTTCCGTTCTTTTAAAATCTTGTTAGATAATTTTTCTCCTTTAATTTCACTTGTGATATAAACTTACTCAGTTTGGGTCCTGATAGCTATTCAAGCAGTAATTTTAGCATAACCATCAGCAAAACTTCATAGACAACCTTGTGTAAAATTCTGTAACTTTGAAATTTTATTCCCATCTTATCTTGATAGAGACCATATATGAAAAGTTTGTCTGAAAATTACAAATTAGTGTGGAATTCCTCATTGTATCACTGTTACAATTTTTTCATCTGTTGAAAACATAAGTAATTGCTCTGTCCAGTACATTTTGGCAGGTGATGAACGTTGATGTTATGCTGACTGGAGCTGAACCATAGATTATTACTGATATGTGTATGCATGTTCATATCTGTGTTTATGTGCATGCTCACATATTTGTGAGAGAGAAAAAAAGGGAAGTAAGAAATAAACATCTTGGGTAAGTTAATATAGCACATAAATTAATTTTTCAGGTACTGAGTACCTGAAATGCACTAGGCATAGAAAATGTAAGGGCAGGAAATTTTCCTGGCCCTTAAGCAGCTTTTAATCTAGAGGAGAAATCAAAATATTCCTTTGACATTTTCAATTTCATTAAACAACATGTTTAGATTATGTAATAAGGTTACTCAAAAAGCTAAAATGGTGAGATTCTGCTTAATTTTTACATTTCAATTTTATTTATGAGAAGAAATTTGTTATTTTGAAGACTTAAGTATCAAAGAAGGGATGTATTCATGAAGAAAAATGGGCACTTCCTTTTTGAAAGGATCAGATTAACTGAAGCAAAACTTCAGTCCTTTGGGGCTAGAATGTATCTTTCCCATCATTAGAAATCAATGAAAAAAGTACTTTAGTGGAAAAAGAATGATAGATATAATTTTCATCCTTGTTTCCTTTAGTTATCTGTCCACCGTTTATTCAGTCTCCCAAACCATAGCTAGATTCAGGTGGACAACCCAGGACCCTGCCCCAGTTTAGGGCAGCCATTGGATGGAAGTCTGTGGCCAGTTTTGGAGAGTTAATCCCTGATACATGCTTAATCTTAGTTAATCTAAGATACACTTAAAGAGTATCTTACTGATGAGGTCACTTGTTATTTTCTTTGCAGAATAATTAGTGTCACTTTATTCAACATCTAGGATGGTTCATTCTTTCACCTCTTAAATAAAATAAAGCGCTTTTGCCTCTTAAAAAAATTTGAGAGGCCTTTGTTTTGGACTGAGCTCCTACACTAAGCTATAAAAGACCAGATCAAAAAAGAAAAGAGTAATTCGAGAATGGAGTCACTGATGCTATGTGCCAGATAATCAAATGGAACTTAGAAAGGGAGACGTTTAAAAAAAAAAAAAAACAAACAAACAAACAAACAGAAGATTCACAGCAATCAATTTAAAGAGGCACAGTTAACCAGAGCCAGCATGATAAAGAAGTCTTCTTTGCTTTCATCAGATAGATAAGAAGAGTGACTTTCAACAATCAATCTGTTTTCTTTTCTTTATTTCTGCTCTCTTCAGCCTTTTCTGCTTATAAAGCTCACTTCTGTTCAGGTTAGTTGAGTGCCTTTTATAATATTTTGTAGAATGAATGCTTCTGGACTCACAAATTGCTAACAAAAGTCATTTAGATCTTTAAAACTCAACTCCTTAAAATTTTGTTCCTTGACACAATCAAGCTTGCTCTTCCTCTTATGTTTTTTATCTTCCTTAACTTAATCTTTATTCCAGCACTATCATCTCACGAACAACTTTTGATTTTTCTTCTTTGTACCCTGAACTTTTTACCAAACTCTGAAATGTAATTGTTTAATAACTGCCAAGCTTGACTTATTTTTTCCTCAACATGTTACATTAGAGGTTTGTCATCTACCGTCCTCACCAAGACTACTTATTGTTAAAATATATAACCCATTTAAAATTACACTGACTCAGGTGAAAGTGAAGATATTGATCTCAAAGCCCTGACACTCATTCCTTTGTATCCTGTAAGTTATAGTTGGAAAACTAGCAAACCAGACTATTTAAATATCTTCCTGCTTCCATCTGATCGGCCTTTCTTCTGGATCAAGTATTCTTGATGGTTTCTCAGAATTCAAAGTAATGTATTATATCGTATCATACCACACTTAGCAAATATATTTAACATTAAGCTTAAAATATCCCCATATCTGATGCTCCAATCACAAGACAACTCACTCATCTTAGAATATGTCCTATATGCTCTGACTATCAAATTGTGCTGGAGGGCAAAGGCAGTGTCTTCTTAAGGATTTTTATCCTTCATAGCACCTAAAGTTCCCATCTACTCTGTTCTTACTAAGTAAATGTTGCACTATTGTTTATCATCATGATGGTCTGTATCATTAATCCATGCATTTTATTATTAAATGTATACTTACTGAATGCCCACTGTATGACAGGACTATTTCTAGGTACCATAAAGAACTTGTTCTCTAGAAATGTAGATTATCTGTTACAAGTTAGATCTCGTAAGAGAATATGGTACGTGGAATAATGCTGTTTTTGTTGGTGCAATTCTATAACCTCCATGGAAACAATATCTGAAGTTTTCTCGAATTGTTCTAATGGTATCCCTCTCTGGTGATGTGTTAAGTTTTATTGTTTTCTCATTAAAAAGGGCAGAATTTTTTTTTAAAGGTTAAATTAGTAGCTACAATTTTTGAGTACCTTTTATATATTAGAAATATTATATTACATACCTTATAGAGTTGTATCTTCATTCTCATTTCATGAAGGTGCAATATAAAGGTTCAATGACTCAACATGTGGTATCCAAGGTTTGAAGCTTATTCTTAGTACTCTATTCCTTTGCTGTTCCCCCCTTCTACAGGCTTCTTTTTAATAGTTGTGCTCGGAAGCAGCCCCGTGTGAGTTAGCCCCTGCTGAGTTCTAACTCCAGGAGAACACTCTGTGCCCCTTCCACCTTCCTTCATGTTCCCCTTCGTGGGACACCATGAGAAACCCTGAAGGTTAGGACGTTATGAGACTTCCTCTCTTATAATGAGAAGCTTGCTGCAAAAGCTATCACAGCAGCTGAAAGATACTGTGATAGTAAATGTTTTCCAAATAAAAATCCCTCAGTGAATCAAAGAAAAAAAGGTATAATTTTCTGTTGGTAAATGCAACATGCGCAAGTTATTTGAAACAGCTGGTTCAAGTGGAAATGAATGACTTCCCCAGGGTCACAATCTGACAGTAAGTGCTTGCTGCTTACATGTGTGGAAGAGGGAACGGGGACAGACATTGCAACAGAGCAGAACAATTTCTCCGCCTCATCAGTTCATGAATATTTGAATGGAGAGGGTGTGATTTGCAGAGCTTCTCATGGCTTTGCTTTTTATTTTCCCTCCAGTATTCTTCTTATCTAGAGAATATCCATCATATACCTACTACAATGCAGGCATGATGCTAGGCTCTGTGGCCACGAGCTCAACATGACATGTTTCCTTGCTTCTTTGTATTATTAAAATTATGATGAAACTGTATTAGGCAAAGAAGGGCAGGTGTCATTGTTTATACAGTAAGAGAGTGAATAAATAGGGACATCTCAGCCTCCCTACTCTCTATGACTGTATGCTGTGCTACTTGCACAGAGGAATGATACCTTTTGGAGAGAACCCCTAAGCTGGATCTCTATATAGTTTTCCAAGGGCTTTAACTCATTTGCTGTCTTATGCAACCCAATAAATAGTTTTGAGCACCTATATGAGATGTAACATGTACATTTTCAAGTCAGGCATTCTATTCTTCTGTATCTCAGGGTATCTTTTGCTAAATGAGGACACTTAAGTACCACAGCTAAGAAATATTTACCAAAAATATTCAAAAGCTCTACATTGGTGGTGATGCTAGTGAACAAGAACTCTACAGATAGCAAGTATGATAGTTGTTGCCCTTCTTATGCCTGCTTTCTACAACCTTTCCCAGAGACAGTCAATTTCTTGGGGCAACAGAAATATGATCTGTTTATTCTTACATACAAAGCTGTCAGAAAGTCAGGGTCACACATTTCAATTTCTGTAAATTGGACAGAGTGATAACTTGGCTCTACCTAGCTGAAGAATACAAAGGAATCTACAGTCATGCTACATGAAATTGTGGGAATACATTCTGAGAAATGTGTCATTAGGCAATTTCATTTTTGTGTAAACATGGCAGTGTGCTTATGCACACCTAGGTGGTATAGCCTATTGCTACTAGGCTACAAAGCTGTGAGGCATGTTCCTGTACTAAAGATCATAGGAAATTATAATCCATTGGTAAATCTTCATGTATCTAAACATGGAAAAGGTACAGTAAAATATGATATTGAAATTTTATAGGCCCCCCCATCATTTATGTGGTCTGTGGTTGATAGAAACAACATCATCAGCAGCATATGACTGTATTAAAAGAAACCAGAAAGGAGGAAAAGAAATCATCAATCTTGACATCACCAAAAAGAAAGGGGGCTGAAGACGAATGTAGGAGGTAAAGAGAAAATTGAAGTAGGAGAATCCCACTTACTAAAGACTTTATAATGCCAACATGATTTATTCACAGATGCGAATCCAGAAAATAACACAAAGTAAGCTAGAGGAGACAAGAAGAAGAAACAATCACTTCTAGCATAGGGTGTAAATGAGAAGGAGGAAAGACATTCTTCGTTCAGAGCTTAGGATGGTAAGAGGGATTTGTTATTGATGACAGCCTCTAATAGGTAGCAGCAGCTCCTTCAGTTTCATTAGAGTGCTGAGAAATATGTGATTTCTGAGAACGTACTGTGACACCAAGAGGCAAATTAGAATCTTGGAGGAAAATATCCCAATGCACTTTTCCTTGATCATCTATGTGCCAAATATAATGCTGTCTAAAGAGTGCGTTTATTTGTTTCTGTTTTTTAAAAAAGTTGGAAGCTTGGAGGTGTTTGGAAGAAATATGCCCTGTATAGACCAGGAAATCACTTGATGACTAGGAAAGGCTGGGAAAGATGAGAAGGTCTCAGTTCTCAGGCGGAGCAGCGCAGATTGGAGAGCTCCACATCTGTTTGAAGTAAAAGAGCTGAAGATTAGCTTGAGACCTGATGGTTATTCCATTGTCTTGCCTAATTTCTGGAAAAGGCTTATTTACAGTCCACCACGAGTAAAGGGAAATTTATGGCCAAGACAAGCAGGGTGTATAAGATTCAAAGTGTTAGGATTGCAGTCCACCTTTGCCCCCTGAAAACGGGAACAGGAACTACAGCAATTGCAATGGTGCTCCATACATGTACTATTGCTTTCTATTTTCCATTTTCCTTGACTAACTCACTGTTTTATACTTCCTCAAAACACAAGACAGCCAGCCCTCCTAAACCAGCAGTGAGCAGAGATAACTTGTAATTCTGTTCCAAGAAACTGCTAGAGTGTCAATTAACTCAGAAGTATTGCAATAAATAGCAAAGTTGAATTCAAATTTCTCTGAATCTGGACAATGTGAGTAGTGAATTACAATAAAAGAGGAAGCAGTAGGCAGGTGAACCAGTTGTGGTGTCAGTAAGAAACATAGCACTGTATGTACTCAGAGATTTCAGTTGACATGTGATGTTGGGCAATGAGTCTGTGGTTGGTGGGCAACAGGAAAGTGAATGTAAGCTTCAAGCCCTTTGAAAACTGTCCTCTAAAACTCAGAAACAAATCAGATTTTAGGAAATCTTAGGGGAAAGACAATGTGGGTCAACAGTTTATGACCTACTCATATATATATATATATATATATA
>NW_016107373.1:5580097-5583244 GCF_001604975.1 Cebus imitator | reverse complement strand
ATATATATATATATATATATATACACACACACAGGATATATATACACACACACACACAAGATATATTATATATGTGTATATATATATACACATATATATAGAGAGAAACTGGTACAAAGGAAAGGAAGAAAGGCAAAATTATGATCATGGTAACCCCACCAGGATAGACATTTTAAATGATATATGTTATAGATACATCAGGGGCTGAAAAACAATAATCAGGGAATTTCATAATCCCTTGGGCTACCTGAGTCTATTTTTGGCCCAAGTAAACCACAACAGGTTGTGACTTTATACAGATTTATTCTTTACATGGGGACACAAGACATTCCAACCCATGGCCAGTAGGCCAGTTCTGGTCCTTGATTTAGCACACCAAAGAATTTGAGAGTGAGTCCAAAGTTAGAATGAGCAAACAAGTGTATTGCAAAACAGAAGTATGCCCTAAGAGGAAAAGAAGGCTGCTCAAAGCAGCTAGTGCCTTAAGAGGAATTTCTTTTATGGTACTTTTACATAGATATAAAATAGTGGTGAAGTCATGGATGCAGGTGTAAATCTGCAGTTGGCACATGTGCTCGGTATCTACATGCTCTAATGTGCATTGCAAGTGTCATTAGCATATAAAATCTCCACCTAGGAGTGTGTTTTTACTATTAAAATGAGGAAAAGTTTGCTATACAGTAAACTTTGAGGCTAGCTGTGCATTTGGGGCACTAGAGAAGTCCCTGGCCCTCTCCCTTAGGCAGGAATTTGTAGCTAATAACTTCTTAGGCTTTTAGTGCTGATTAATTGGCTGGAGACTGAGCCAATCTACGTCAGGAATAAGGGTTTTTGTTCCCTTTCCCAGGCTGTACTAGGTATCAGGAACCTGTAGCCATTTGATGTTCTGCTGGTATCCTATACAACTTTCTTATAAGAAAGGTAGGTGCTGATGCGTAAGTGCAAGCGAAAAGAGCCAACAGTGAAAGGGGCCTGCTGGGCTTCACTCAAAGAGACAAGTCAGTACAGCCTAACTTTACTTTTCCTGCTTCATAACCATTGTGTCAACATTTTAAATGGGCTATGTAGGCCACAAAGATTTAAGTTCAGACCTAGAACATTGTCATGTATTTTTTAGCTAGACCATATAATGATCCAACATCATATAAATCGATGCTCTCCAAAATATGGTGCCCAAATCAGCAGCCTAACCATCACTTCTAAGCTTATCAGAAGTGTTAATCATGGGCCCATCCCAATTGAATGAATCAAAACCTCTAGCTGTAGAAGAAGCCAGAAACAAGGATGTTTTTACATACTAAAGATTGATATGCATTGATATAAAAAATAGCTTTCTTAACATTTCACTCTTCATTCAACAAGTATTTTGTATAAAGCACTTTTCTGAAAATTAGAGAGTCAGTGATGAACAAGATAGACATGGGTCTGCCTTTATGAAGCTGAGCAAACGTTAGTGGTGGAGAAAATTGTTAGGCAATGACTTTTTCAATTAATGATGTCACTGCAATTGTGGTTAATGTGGTAAAAATAAAGAATTTTGAGGTATTTGAGAGCATACGATTGGAAAACTAACAATATCTTTCGTACATCTTGGCATTGTGATGGTGTATATAAAATAAATGTACAATTTCAGATAAAAACCAAGAAGATATGATAAAATGACTTCATATGATGTCAACGTAACCCAGATAATGACCTTTCCTAGACAGCAAGCGGAAGATGAGAAGAACTGTGTGAAATTGTTAATACTGGCTTCAAGACATTTCTCACAGTTAAGTTCCTCTCTCTTTTAATAGAATTGAGTGATTCAGTGTAGCAGATATCAGAATCTATTCTAACATCAAGGGATAATTTAACTCCTTCCTGATGCTCAATGCGATGATTCTTAAATTGACTTGGCATTCTCTCATCTCAACAGAAATATAAGGATGCTGGGGCTTGGGGACTGGCACAGCACATGTGCAAAGGCACAATGGGATAGAGATTCGATTCCACCATTGAGCGAGGTACAATCCCTGCTCCTACAGTACCCAGTGAGCACTCCACAATTCCTTCCTGTTAAGCTAAAGGAACTCTTTAGATGAGACAGATAAAGAATAATGAGCTCAAATAAATTGAAACGTACTTGCCAAATATATTTTTATAGATTCATTTTTTTTTCTGTGAACCCTTCAGTTCATCAAATGTACTATTAGAAATTGTGAAAAGAAGAGTTGTTTTGTTTTTGCATCCTGACATTTTTCTCTTTTTGGAGGGGGTGGGAATTTTTTCAAAGCTGAAATTTCATATTCTTCCAGATTCTGGGGTCTTCCTCTCTTTTGTTATCCTCTTCTATTTAGATCAACATTTTGTTTTTTTTGTTATGTTCTATTTGATTGCATACTTTGTGGTGCCAGTATAATATTTTAACAATTTTTATTTTGTAACACAGTACCTGATATATGCTAGATTCTTAATAATGTTTTATTTGGCATACAAATGAATCAATAAATAAATGTGTGCTGCTTTAACCTACCATTTGGCAAGTTTTTAGAAACAGCTGCAGTGGTGAAGATGAACTGTTTATAAGGGTAGATTTGAACCTGTATTATGAAATGGGATTGTGAAGAATCCAAGGAAATTAATATTTTTATAAGCATTGCATTGCCCTGGGTCACCTCCTTTCTCCTCAGAGCACATAACAAATTAAAGTTAAATAATTACTGACACGATGGATATCCTTCTTCTCCACTGAAGTATCAGCTCCATGAGAATAGAGACAGCTTACTTTATATTGTTTTATTCCAGAAATGCAGCATTCCTACAACAATGTTTTGAATCTAGAAAATGCTGAGTAGATTAGTTGGATGATGTCTTATCTTTGTTTCTTTGAGAAGTTGACGCTGAGGCAAGAATTCAAGAACAAATATTTCATTGGGAAGCAGAAGGAAACATCTGTAGAAGGTGTAGATGACCAAAAAAAAGTGTTCCATGACTTTATAGAGTACATCCATGCAGAGTCCATTATTTGAGTTTTTGACATTTAATAACTTTGCTAGAAAAATCTGTAAAAAAAAAAAAAAAAGATAAAAACATTTGCAGGTGATTAATGTAAGCCCCGTGTATGTTTGCGCGAAAGTCCTACTTCAGGCACTCGGGTAGTAGCTG
>NW_016107373.1:5532581-5579397 GCF_001604975.1 Cebus imitator | reverse complement strand
TATTTATTTTATTGTATTTTAGGTTTTGGGGTACATGTGAAGAACATGCAAAATTGTTGCATAGGAACACACCTGGCAGTGTGATTTGCTGCCTGCACCCCTCCTTCTTTACCATCTTCCACGCTTCCAACTTCCTATGTTTATTTTTGTTTGTTTGTTTTATGTCCCAGGTTTTTTAGTTGTAAGAAGGAGGACCTGGGACAAATGGACTACCTTATTGGGGCCAGAACCAACAATCCCCTCACATTATCGTTGAAGTCCAAATGTTCGTGGAAAACTTCCAGCATACATTCCAATGAGTTTAACGCTTGTATTCTATTTACATTATTTATTTTCCTATGTGGTTAGAGAGTTAGGTGAGTGGGGAAAAAATTCTATTTCATTTTAAATGGTGCTACCAGTGGAAATTATTATACACATTTCACTTGCAATCTTTCTAGCTGGGATTCTTTTTTTTATGAGGGAAGATAAAGAAAAGATATTACAGCATATTTCATGTGGTAAGTTTGTAAGCTGTTCTTAATATTTTCTCGTTCTCTGGATTCAGAGTACACACAGGTGCCATGTACTCTATTTTTCGGCCTCATCTATTTAGAGATTAATCTCACACTCAAAATCCAAAATCACTTTCTATTCCCAACTGCAGTGACCTAAAAAGTTTGCTTTAAATATGATTCCACAGACATACAATCAAGCTTCTTTACTGACACTCCTGGCTACAGCTGCTGATTCTGCTGCTGACAAGGGCAGGAAGGACATTGAGGAGAATGTTATAGGACCTAGCTAATTCAAGGCATAAACTTTTGCTTTTTAAATAATATCACACTGGGATCAAATGATGATGATGGCTCTATAGTATTATAGTTTCCAATAATGTAGTATACAAAACAGAAATCTAAGAAAGGGAACGAAATAAAAACAACAGCCACAAGAACACTGAAGAAAATGTATCCTGATTGTCTTAGTCTTTATTTTCTAAAGATACTCTAGTGAGTAAAACATTTATTTGGTTCTCTTTAAGTGACAGGTAATATATAGAGTCAATGAGTACCCAGTGTATTTGGGTTCAAATCCTCATTGTCTCACTTACTGCATATGTAAATTTTGGCAAATTATTTAATGTGGGGGACTCAATTTTCTTATCTGTAAGATGATCATAATAAAAGTGCCTACTTCGTAGATTGATATGAAGACAAACAATTAATAAATGTGAAGTGCAAAGAATGTACATAGAATAACTATTATGTGCCAGTTGACAGTAATCAATACCATCCCCATATTGCAATAAAATAAAGAAACAAACTCAAAGTCACACAGTTAAATTCACATATTCAAGTGCAGGTGTACCTGAAGTCACAGATTATAGAAAACTCTTTCTTTCAACGTTAATTCATAACAAAATGATACGGTTTGGTTATGTCCCCACCCAAATCTCATTGTGAATTATAACGCCCACAGTTCCCATGTGCCATGGGAGGAACCCAGTGGGAGGTAATTGAATTATGGGGACAAGTCTTTTCTGTGCTGTTCTCATGATAGTGAATGAGTCTCATGAGATCTGATGGTTTGATAAGGGGAAATTCATTTCACTTGGCTCTCATCATTCTCTCTCTTCCCTGCTGTGATGCAAGACGTGCCTTTTACCTTCCACCATGATTATGAGGCCTCCTCAGCCTTGTGGAACTATAAGTCCAATCAATCAAACCTCTTTCTTTTGTAAATTGTCCAGTCTTGGGTATGTCTTTATCAGTAGTGCGAAAATAAGCTAATACATTAAAGTGGTACCAGTAAAGTGATTGCTGAAAAAATATGCAAAAATGTGGAAGCGACTTTGGAACTGGGTAACAGGCAGAGGTTGGAACAATTTGGAGGGCTCAGGAGAAAACAGGAAAATGTGGGAAAGTTTGAAACTTCCTAGAGATTTGTTGAATGTCTTTGACAAAAATGTTGATAGTGATTATGAACATTAAGGTCCAGGCTGAGGTGGTCTCAGATAGAGATGAGAAACTTATTGGGAACTGGAGCCAAGGTGACTCTTGTTATGTTTTAGCAAAGAGACTGGTGGGCATTTTGCCGTTGCCTTAGAAAGTTGAGGAACTTGGAATTTGAGAGAGATTATTTAGGGTATCTGGCAGAAGACACTTTTCTAAGCAGCAAAGCATTCAAGAAGTGACTTGGGTGGTATCAAAGACATTCAGTTTTATAAGAGAAGAAGAGCATAAAAGTTTTAGAAAATTTGTAGCCTGACAATGCAATAGAAAAGAAAATTCCATTTTCCTGGGAGAAATTTAAGCCAGCTGCAGAAATTTGCATCAGTCACAAGGAGCCAAATGTTAATCACCAAGACAATGAGGAAAATGTCTCCAGGGCATGTCAGAGATTTTTGCTGCAGCCCCTTCCATCACAGACTCAGAAGTTCAGGAGGAATAAATGGTTTTATGGGTCAGGCCCAGGGTTTCTCTTTTGTGTACACTCTAGGAACCTGGTGCCCTGCATCTCAGCCATTCCCGCTGTGACTAAAAGGAGCCAAGTTACAGCTCAGGCTGCAGCTTCAGATGGTGGAAACTGCAAGCCGTGGCAGCTTCAACGTAGTGTTGAGCCTGTGAGTGCACAGAAGTCAAAAATTGGGATTTTGGAACCTCCACCTAGATTTCAGATGTGTTGAAACACCTGGATTTCCAGGCAGAAGTTTGCTGCAGAGTGGGGGCCCTCAGGAAGAACCTCTGCTAGAGCAGCGAGGAAGGGAAGTGTGGGTTTGGGGCCCTCATGCGGAGTCCCTACTGGGACACTGTCTAGCAGAGCTGTGAGAAGAGGGCCACTGTCCTCCAGACCCTAGAATGGTAGGTCCTCTGACAGCTGGCACCATGCACTTGGAAAAGTGACAGACACTCAATGCCAGCTCATGAAAGTAGCTGGGAGGGAGGCTGTACCCTGCAAAGACACAGGGGTGGAGCTTCCCAAGACCATGGGAACCCACCTCTTACATCAGTGTGACCTGTATGTGAGACATGGAGTTAAAGGAGATTAAAGGAGATCATTTTGGAGCTTTAAGATTTGACTGCCCCACTGGATTTTGGATTGGCATGGATCCTGTAGACCCTTTGTTTTGGCCAATTTCTCCCATTTGGAATGGCTGTATTTACTCAATGACTATATACTCATTGTATCTAGAAAGTAACTGACTTGCTTTTGAATTTACAGGCTCATGGGCAGAAGGGACTTGCCTTGTCTCAGATGAGACATTGGACTGTGGCCTTTTGAGCTAATGCTGAAATGAGTTAAGACTTTGGGGGTTTGTTGGGAAAGCGTGATTGGTTCTGAAATGTGAGGAAATGAGATTTGGAAGGGGCCAGGGGTGGAATGATATGGTTTGACTGTATCACCACCCAAATCTCATCCTGAATTGTAACTCCCCCAATTCCCATGTGTCATGGGAAGAACCAAGTGAGTGGTGGTTTAATTATGGGGGCAGGTCTTTCCTGCACTGTTCTCATGATAGTGAATTAATCTCATCAGATCTGATGGTTTGATAAGAGCAAACCCATTTTGCTCAGCTCTCATCATTCTCCTCTGTTGCCTGCTGTTATGTAAGATATGCCTTTCGCCTTCCACCATGATCGTGAGGCCTCCTCAGCCATGTGGAACTGTTAGTTCAATTAAACCTCTTTTATTTTTTGTAACTTGCCCAGTCTTGCATATGTCTTTATCAGCAGTGTGAAAACGGACTAATACCCACAAAAAAGGACATATTATGAACTGAAGGTGATTCCAAACTCACTGTGAACGGACGTCAGTCTTACCTGGTACATGGCCAGTGTCTTGCCTGAATGACAACTCCCAGAAGAAGGATTTGATCATCACAGTCTTCTCTTCTAAAATGAGGTGGGCAGAGAAAATATCTCGAAGGTCCATTCCCATTCTAACAATCTAGAAATCTATAAATACTTGTGTTCTGGAACTTTATTTTATATTATTAATGACAATTTGGGGTACTGTATCATAAATAGAAATAAAATTTGGCAGATACATTTGTAACCTGCTGTGAAGCAGGTGGGTGCTATTGTAGAAATTGTTTTTAAAACTTTTATAACATAAGGTAGGTTTGTAACCTGCTGTGAAGCAGGTTGGTGCTATTGGAGAAATTGTTTTTAAAACTTTTATAACATAAGGTAAGAAGAAACCAGATAATTATAGAGTTTAGGGGTTGACTAGGAGAACCAAAAGGATGTACAGATGTGATGTGCTTGGAGGCTCCGTAAAGATTCTATACTCATTTAATGACTCACCAAAACACCAAGACATACTTAATGCATATTATCTTATTTAATCCTTACAAAATCCCTGTAAAATTGAATTATTAAAATCTCCACTTTTATGTGAATGATGGAACCTCAAAGAGGTTAAGTAATCACTCTCACAAGGTCATACTGCTATACTGCAGGAAAGCTGGAATTAAAATTCTAGTCTCCGTGTGGAAATGTCCATTGTCTTTCTACTGTTTTAGAAAGCCTCCCAACATTTTCTGTGCATAATAGGCACTTTTCTTCTCATGTATTTATGTAAATACCAGTACAGGTCATCACCATTATTTATTTACATAAACAAAAGTATAGGTGACTGTTATATTTATGGTAGTTATTTACAATAAGTATTAACTTTTTAACTATTCTGAACATTGAAATAAAATGCTGTTTTCCTTCACTGACTGAGCTGGTCCTGTTAAACACCAAAGCCTTTCATTGTAATTTTCTTAGAAGTATTTTCAGGAATGGAAGAGCAAAGGGACTGACATTTGGGATAAATTAGTCTGATCCAATCACTTAACATGTCTTATTTAACCATTGCAATGTTTTGGGGAAAATATCTTTCTCATCCAACAGATGAAGAAGCTAAGGCTTAGAGAATTTAAGTAAGAAGCTGCAGGGCCTTGTGATTCAAAAGCTCTCTTTGACAATAACCTCCCACGGCTAATTTCCAAACCAGGCTTTATTTTCCCTATGTTTATTTAAACGTTTGGCTGATATGTTCTTTAAGTTTTTATTTTAGTGCATCTCTAAAAGTTCAGAAATAGATATTGACATCAGTGATTAAAGTCTATGTTGTTCAGACAGTGATCAAATAAAAGCCTCAGTACTCTCATCTCTCATTATTGGTGAGTGACTTATTCTTTTAATGAACATAAAGGTATACAAGTTCAGAAAATGATCACCATAGGCCTTCAGTATGCATTTGTTCAATCATGGAATCAGTCATTTTCATGGCTGAATAACAACTAGCATTTGTCGAGTACTGGTGTCTGATCACCATGTTGAATCAGGTTAATAAGTTGTGCTGATTTTTTTCTTTTTCCTAAATAAATCCTTCCCCTCGCCTTAGGGATCTTATCTTCAGCCATTTAAAATTTCTTCAAGTCAAAGAATATGCATCCCTTGACACACATATCTAAATCTTTGTAAATTTTAAGCAAGAGCTTGATTTGCTATTTACCATAAGCTAAATGGACAGTTTGAGGCACACATTTGTCTGGAGACAAAGTCTTGCTCTCAACAACAGTTTAAAATGTTTCAGTGAGCAGCTATTTAAAGTGATCTATTATGCAAGCAATTTCTTTGTAGTTGTCTATAGAAACAGCTCAGCTACTTAGACATAAATGAGTGGTGAAGCCAAGGTGAAGTGTTCCCCAAATTCCCATGCTGAGTTGTTTGTTTTGTCCTTTGTGCTCCGATAGCACTTTCTTCTTACTTCTGAAATAGCATTCACCAGCTTCTATTTATTTGTTTACATACAGTTCTTCTGCCACATTTGACTATTAACTCTTCAAGGGCAAGGACCAAGTCTTAGTCCTCATTATACCTCGAGTACCTACCACAGTGGCATATACATAGTAAGAGCTCAGTTGATAGTTCTGGAAAGAGTGAATGAAAGAAATAATAAAGATCTCTATATTATTTTCGTATATTAGGATTTGTGGGGACCAAGATTATGTGCCACCTGGATTCTCCTTCAACTTCTGCTCTAGCTTCTGGGAATGTTGTCAGCAGCCAGCCTTCAGTTCTCAACACCTGCAGAGATTGTCTCATCTGCAAAGAGCTGCCTGGCTGAAGGTTATACTCATTTTCATGGTAGACTATATCCGATGTCTGTTCCACATGATATAATAAAGCATTGACCAATTCATCCAAAAGGGAACAAACTTGAAAAGCCAATAAAACTCCAGAGTTCTCTTAGGATTATAAAGGTTGTCATTGATCCTACATATCAATATGATATTTTCTTCTTCCCAATCCTGTTTCCCTACCTTCCCTTCCATGAATGTTGATCACAAACACACTCCTTAGTGAACACACAGCAAATTAATCTCTGTCTCAGCATCTACTTTCCAAAGGAACTCAGCCTATAATGTTTTAAAGTATCTAATTATAAACAAATACATTAAGATTCTGCTTTAGTGTCTCACTTCCACCCTTCCTTCTCCAATGGAAATCTGTAAATTACAGATTTCATGCCAGGAAGTATTACGTGGTTTCACCTACATAATGCAATATAATTCTTACTTCAGCCCTGCACATTAGGCATTCTGTTTGAATTCCAAACTTTATATGTGGCTCAATTTAAGAAATATGTCCAAGTTCTTACATGTCATCTGAAGTTGGAAGTTAAATTTTCCTCAAAACCCAGTCACATAATAAAAGCAAAAACTACATTGGAAGTCTGGGAGATTTTATTTTACCCTATACACATACTAAAAGCCATAGACTGATATAAGAAGTCACTTTTAAGAGCTGTTCACTGAAATGTTCTATAGATGGTTGTTTCTCCTTTTCACTCCTCTATTTTTCTTGAAAACAGATTGAAAGGTAAGTGCCTAATTTTGTTTGTATAAATTCTCATAGTCTTTTCAAGGATCTTAGATTGGGTTCTCTAGAAATAGAGCTTAAGCTGCTGAGGTCTCTGATTCAAGTGACTTATTAGAAAAGGAGAGCAAGGAGGAGGGAAGTGGAGAAACCAGGATGGAGAAAGGAAAAATGGTAAGTTAGCTTATGTTTTCAGCTGAAGACTGCCTTCAGACTGATTCCAGTGTCTGGACAATAAATGTACCACAAAGTTAGTGTTTTCCAGAAGCATGGAGGCAATCTTTTGTACCATTATGTAAGCTCTTCATTGGCTACGGGTATAGCTATATGGCTATACATTGGCTCACCCAGGCAGGTATAATCAACCGGGCACCACCTGGTAGGTGAAGGTTAACAATTCACAGAAGGAGCTATTTGTGTGCCATTAACAGTAGACTCACAGCAGCAGACATACAAGTGCACTGGTCCAGAGATGAGCACCCATGGGAAGCATCAGAATATTCATTACATCATCTTTATGGTCTGCATGTATTCAATGGATATTTATCCAACCAAGTCCTGGGCTTATTCTACATGCTAGAAAAACAGAAATGAATAAAACAAACAAAAAGTCATGTCCTATTAGAACTTGCTTTCTAGTAGAGGGAGACAGGTAATAAATAAATAAACTGTTTAATATGACAATGACTATTAAGGAGTGTGAAGAAAAATATGGAAGAGAAATAGTTGAAATTTTTAATAAAATAGCTAAGGAATGCTTTCTGAGAAGATGATACTGGAACAAAAACCTTAGAGGAGAGAATTAGACAAGTCATATGAACCTTGTGAGAAGGAATCTTCCAGTAGAAAGAACTGCAGGTGCAAAATCCTCAAGGTGGGAGTTCTTTTCATTTGCAAGAAGCGGCAAGGATACAAACATAGCTGAGACAGAGAGATCTATGGAAAGAGAAACAGAAAAAAGATATGAAAGGAGGCAAGGGCCAGCCAGGTAGGATCTTGTAGATTACTAAAAGTACTTGATTTTTACTTTGAGTGAGACAGAAAGTCACTGGGAGGATTCTCAGTGAAATAATGGCATCAACTGAGTCATATCATGAAAAAAACAGTCTGTCTGCAGGTTTGAGAAGAGGTGGATGGACAAGGAGAATAGGAACACTAGCAGGAAAGCTATTACAGTATCTAGGAGAGAGTTGTCTGTGGCTAGAATCAGAATGAGATAGTGCAGATGGGTGAGATTTTATCTGATCCTGAGTATATTTGAAGACACAGCCAAAAGGACTTTTTGACTGATTAGATGTGTGGGATGAGAGACGGAAGAGTGTTATTATTCTAAGCCATAATAACACTTGACCAGCAGTATTGGTCTTAGTTCCTGATTGATGGCCAAATTCATTAGATATGATAATTTTTATAAGTGTCATGTTTACTTAGCTTTAAGAAAGTATGCAGGACAATATTTTTTTTAACTTCTATTTTAAGTTCAGGGGTAAAAGTGTAGGATTGTTGCGTAAGTAAACGTCATTGTGGTTTGCAGTATAGATTATTTCATCATCCAGGTATTAAGCCTATTATTAATACCCTGTAGTTATTTTTCTTGATCCTCTTCCTTCTCCTACCCTCCACCCTCCAAAAGGCCCCAGCATGTGCTGTTCCACTCTATGGGGCCATATGTTCTCATCATTTAGGTCTCACTTCTAAGTGAGAATATGTGGCATTTGGTTTACTGTTCCCGTGTCATGGCAATGGCATAGCAGAAATATTGACTTACATGAGCAGTTTCTGAAATCCCCAAATCACTATATACTCTACATGGACAAGTTCATAAGAAAAGAAGTGGAGGGGGAAAAGTTGACGTCAGCCCAGGAAGGCCAGTAGCTCTGAGGTTCCTTCAGCTCTTGTACTCTGTGCTCATTTTCTGGTGCAGCTGTATCTTATAGAGTCTGGTTAGTCAATTTCAATACACAACCTCAACAATTAATTATAAATGTTTACTCTTGTACATAATAACCTTGGTTATAATCTCATTCAGCTTGACTGTATTACCTCCTATAAATTTCATGAGTTATTATAGTGGGGGAAGATTTGATCAAGATCTAGATAATCATGTGATGCAGAAAGGCCACAGGTTGGCCACTGGAACTTATTTTTTATAAATATTTGCTCCAGCAACTGGAATAATGCAACTGTTATCTTATGGGATTAGTGGCTTTGTAGGACATATAAGAATGGATATCAGGAATTTGATTTTTGGCCACATAAAATTTTGAGACACGTTTTACACATCCAAATAGAAAAGTAGAGTAGAAAATCTGATGCATAAATTAGAATTTCAGGAGGGAAGTTTGGGATAGAGATATACATTTGAGAGACAGCACCAGATAAGTGGTATTTAGATTCATGAGACTAGGTGAGAATAGCAAGATCCAGGGAGAGTAAATATAGACACAGAGGTCTAACAATTAAGAATTTTAGTTGTTTGGGTGATAAAAGATGACGAGAAAAAGACACTGAAATCAAGAGGCTGGTAAAATAAGACAGAACCAAGAGCCTCTAATGCCCTACAAGCCAATGGAAGACGGCCTTAAAACTGTATCAATCAACTGCATCAAATTCTGGTAATATGATAACCAGAATGAGGATTGTTGGGTTTAGTCACAAGTTCAATGCTGACATTTACAAAAACAATTCTGTGAAGTGGTATGGAAGTATCGTAACAAGATTACAGCCAACAGGGCGGTTTCCGTTGTTATTCCTTGAGATGGGAAATCTTGTTCCAGGTTGGTAAACATGGGAAAATGAGGAAGATTAACAATGGAGGAGAGACTGGAGAATTACTGAAATGAGGTTCTTAAGCAAGTAATACAGGATGGACCTAGTGCACAAGTGAAGGTATTGACCTCAGAGAAGAGTGCAAACAGTTCTTCCTTTTTAACAGGAGGAAGGGATTGGCAAAGATGCAGGTAGCTGGATGGAAATTTGTAGAAGTTATTTCCTTAGCTTCTTTCTTCTCAGTCAAATACAATGTAAAGCAAAGAGCTAGGAAAGAGGAGGCAAGAGGAAGTGTTGGATTTTTAATGAAAGAAGGAAAGAAGTTAACAAACCATGTAGGAGAGTGAATGGATACTGCCATGTAGTTAGGATGGCTGGACAGAACTGAGTCTACCTGAGAATAGTGGTCATAGTGGTCCACCTGAGAATAATGGTCTCTTCTTTTAAAGTAAGACAAGGAGGGATAGCTGTATGTTGCTTCTCTAGCTATGTTCAGCTGTAAGTTTAACCAAGGTGTGGTAACATAGATATAATCCAGGTTAGAATTTTGTCAGATGAGTATATCGGATGAGAAAATAGCAAGATAATTGTAGATGAATACAAGGGAGTTTTTACGATCATGGGTCACTAAATCCAAACTGTCAAGGAGGAATCAATGTGAGAACACAGAGAGAAAATGAAGGACATTGAAAAGGAGGTAGGGTCAAGAGACTGAAGCACTGGCAGCATAGAAAATGTGCTCTGAGGAGCAGCTTGGAAAGATGAGAGGTGACGGTTTAAGTGTGGGGTGTGTAAAATTTTGAGGAATTGCATTTACAGGTATTAATTAGTCCTAAGATATGACTATGGCAATGAGTGGTAAATGTAGGGGAGAGGACATGATTATCGGGTCAGACAAAGCCAAGAATTGAAATTTGGAGCTGGTGGAAGTAATATCTAGATGAGCATTAAAATCACCAATCGTTATGATGGGGGTAATGTTGAAGAGCAAAACAGTTAACAAACAGTTAAAAAAACAGTTTTGAGTATGAAGGGGAGGATAGCAAAGCTAAGAAATGGGAATTTTTATGAAGGTAGGAGGAAGATTGGTTTGAAAGCAGCAATTGGGAGCAGGGAGAGTACCTACTCTCCCTCCAAGACCAGCAGTTTGGCTGCAGGGAATGCAATGTCCCAGGGGAGCGTACATAGTACAGATTTAAGGACACAGAGACTATTTCATTCACAACCAATTCCAAGTTCTTACAGAAAGCATTTGATGTGTCCAACTTGGGTTTCTTAATCACTGCGGATCCACACAGCTGTAACCAGGAAGGGAGAGCCACCAAAGACCAACAGGGCTGCCAGAGCCTTCTGTTACATTGTAGATCTTTACATGTACTTCCTAACTAACTTCTTACTGTCAAAGAAGAGTCACTTCCTAAAATAACGTTAACTTTTCTTTTAGTCTACCTGCCTTACCGTTTGCCCATCCACCATGGCTTTCTTTCCTTCTTTTCTTTCTTTCCTTTTCTCTTTTTTCTTTTCTTTGTTCCCTCCCTCCCTCCCTTGCTTCCTTTCTTCCTTCCTTCTTTCCTTCCCTCTTTCCCCTTTCTTCCCTTTTTTCCTCTTTCTTTTTTTTTTTGCCTTTTCAAAACTTAAAATTTGGCAACTTTTCACTTATTTAGAATGAGCTAAGTCAATGGTCAGGCAATGTCCACACGTATGAATTCCGATAGGACATCCTAAAACCACCAACTATGATAACATTGCTACGGTACAAGCAGAAACTTCCCAGCTTGAAATGAGCTCAATAAGAAGTCATAACAACTTACCTGATATTGGCACAGTTTATTGTTGTGCAAGCAATCCCACTTGGCGCAGGGCATCTTGATTTGTGTTAACATTCTAATGCACTAATCTTCCTAAACCCCTTATATTTATTTATGACATAAATCAAATCCTGCTCAGAACTAAGTTGTTGCTGCTTTTTTTTCCTGCTAATCTCCTGCTGGGTGTATTTATGTTATGCTGTGTTGTGTTGCTAGCCGTGCTGCAAATTTATCTGAGCTTCGACTTTTACTGCTGATTTAGCAAACATTTTATATTCTGCAATGAACTGTAAACGTTTTTTTCTTCTGACAGATCCATTATGACAAGTGTTATAAACTCTTCACTGCGGACTGTATCTCTTCTATTGAGCTGCTCTTTATATAAATTTTACTATGCACAGAAAATGACGCTGGTAATATTGCACCTGTCTGAGTTCGCCCGGGATGATCAGTAAGTTCTGCAACATGGAGCATCTATATACTTAGTTTTATTACGTCTGTTTCTGACTTATACAACATGTTAGTGGAAATTGAGTTTTAGGAATAGTCAAATGAGCTGAAAGTAGCCTATGAACCCCAATTTCTTTCCACTTAAAAGTTTGACTGTGTATAAATATACAAAACATTTTGAAGTAGCTGATAAAGTTACCCATTTCCTATCAGGTCTAAAACATCATAATATATCTACATTAAATGTAGGTTACATCTGAGAATAAATGCTCATCCCAAATAAGAATATTCCTGCTGCCAAGTCATGCCATTATTCTTGCTTAGCTTTGGCATGAAGGAGTCTTACTTCCCAGTTCAATGACTTAGAACATCAAACTAAAAATTGTGATGGGAAAATAAGAAAGGAAACCGTGGTTTCATGGGCTGAATTGTGGCTAGTTTGAAGTCTTAAACCCCAATTTTTCAAAATGTGACTCTATTTGGACATATTGTCTTTAATGAAGTAATTAAGTTAAACTGAGGCCATTAAAGTGGCCCTAATACAATATGACTTTTTAAAAGAGGAGATTAGAACACAAACACACACAAAAGGAAGACCATGTGAAAAAAAAATCAGGGAAAAGATGGGCCTCTATCAGCCAAGGAGGGGGCCCTCCAAAAAAACAGATGCTACTGACACTTTGGTTTCTGACTTCTAGCACCAGAATTGTGAATATATATATATATATATATATATATATATATATATATTTTTTTTTTCTCTAAGCCAATCAATCTGTGGGACTTTGTTATGGGAGCCCTAGAAATCTAATACATAATATTTATTATGTCTAACTTTTGTAGATATTTTCATATATTATTTAATTTTCAAGGTAACCCTGAGATGTGTCTACTACCATCTGTAGAGAGCTGTACATGTGCTTTTTAATATGTTCATTCCTCCATCCCATCGGTGCTGTAATGAAAAAAAGCACCTGCTATAAGCAGGTCCTCAAAGAAGTTTTCCACCTGCTGTTACTCCCCATCTCTGCTGAATGCAGCATGTGTTGAGTGAAATTTTACTTTTCAAATATAAGATCAGGCCATTTAAGAAATAGGTCAGGCTGAGTGTGGTGGTTCACAGCTGTGATCCCAGCACTGTGGGAGGCTGAGGCAGACAGATCACCTGAGATCAGGCATTTGAGACCAGCCTGGCCAACATGGTGAAACCCCTCCTCTATTAAAAATACAAAAATTAGCTGAGTATGGTAGCACACACTTGTAATCCCAGCTACTGGGATGGCTGAGAGAGGAGAATCACTTGAACCTAGGAGGTGGAGGCTGCAGTGAGCCGAGATTGTGCCATTGCACTCCAGCCTGGGCGACAGAGTAAGACTCCATCTCAAAAAAAACCCCACGAAAAACAAACAACTAGTCCGAATTATTAACTTCCATGGAATTGCCTCAAAGAACTTAAAACCAGTAACCCTTGTTTCATCTGAATAAGGCGTTTTGTTTCACAATATTGTGCACTTTGATAACACTTCTAGAGCCTCACTTATCATTCACTAACTTAAACTGGAACAAACAGCTGTTGGTTGCCTTCTGCATTTGGGATGGTGCGTTTGGATAAACCAGACATGATCTCTGCCTTCATAGATATTTTATTATAATAAATATACTGAATCTTTGTGTTTTTTTTTTAATGGATGGTTGTTTATGTTTTGCTTTTTAAAATTTTTCTCTTTAAAGCATGCCTCTCCTCTGTTTAAATGGAAAGCCATGAGGTCACGAACTATGTCTTGCTTGTCTTTGTATCTCCAATGCCTGGCAAAGTGCCTGGCACATATTAAGGTCTCAATAAATATTTTTAAATTGAATTGCAATTCCAAATTTATAGCTGATGAAGATGAATGAATATCATGGTACTTGACAGGAGTTCAAGCGACATTCTGAAAACTGCTGATGGCAGCTCGGTCTTTGTGCACAACACCAACTGTTTGAATTGTTCATAAAGCTGCACTAATGGGAAAAGGGAATCTTAGGCCCCAGATCACCACTTGCCGTTGTCTTCCTTTTCTTACTTCTCCCATTCTTCTTTTTAAGCTGTAATGTGATTTTTATGACATGTTTATCATTGATTTTAAGATACATATTTTAGAAAACACAAATATGTGCAAAGTATAAGATGACTCATTTTTTTGTCTCATAACCTAGAAATAACCGCTGTTACAATTTTTTTTATTTATTCTTCCCTTCTGTGCCTATAGCTATCTTTAATATATTCTTTTACATATTGGAATTATACTTTGCAGAATATTCCATAACATCCCTCTTTGGTAAAATATTTATTGAAAATATTGTCACATATTGTTACATATCCAAGTATGGCTGGGCGCTGTAGCTCATGCCTGTAATTCTGGCACTTTGAGGGGCCACGACCGGTGGATCACTTGAGGCCAGCAGTTCAAGACCAGTCTGGTCACCATGGTGAAACCCCCAACTCTACTAAAAATACAAAAATTAGCCGGGCTTGGTGGTGTGTGTTTGTAATCCCAGCTGCTCAGGAGGCTGCAACATGAGAATCCCTTGAACCCGGGAAGCAGAGGTTGCAGTGAAGCGAGATCATGCCACTGCCCTCCAGCCCGAGCAAGAGTAGGATTCTATCTCAAAAAAAAAAAAAACAAGCAAAATAAACACATAAATATTCAAGTGTGACTTACTGCCCTTATGGGTTTATAGGTAGTATTTATTTTTCACTTATTCATTCATTGTACATTTACTGCTTTCTAGATACTGTGGAAATTCATTCACTGTATATTTACTACTTTCCAGATACTATGGCAGACTTTAAAGCTACAAAGATAATAAGACACAGACTTACTCTATTTTTAAAATTATACATTGATAAGTTATAATTGTTTTAATTTAAGTTCAGGGGTACATGTGAATGCTTGCTGTGTAGGTAAACTTACGTCATTAAGGTTTGTTGTACAGATTACTTTGTCACCCAGGTATTCAGCCTATTACCATTAGTTATTTTTCCTGATTATCTCTCTTCTCCAACCCTCCACCCATATGCACACGTATGTTCACTGCAGCACTATTCACAATAGCAAAGACATGGAATCAACCAAAATGCCTATCAATGGCAGACTGAATAAAGACAATGTGATACACATATGCCACAGAATACTAGGCAGCCATATAACAGAATGAGATCATGTCCTTTGCAGGAACACAGGTGGAGCTGGAGGCCATTATCCTTAGCAAACTAACGCAGAAGCCAAAAAACAAATACCACGTGTTCTCACTGATAGGTAGAAGTAAATGGTGAGTACACATGGACACAGAGGGGAACAACAGACACTTATAGAGTTTATAATTATATACGTTTATGAGGTACAGGATGATTTCTATAATGTGGAATAATTAAATCAACTAGTTAACATGTCTGTCACCTCAAATACTTGCTATTTCATCTTTATCTTCTTCCACAGGTGTTGATCAAATAGTTGCTTTTAAAGATTATAGTATGGTTTCCAGGTTCAATGAACCAGGTTCATTCTCAGCAAACTGACAGAAGAGCAGAAGATCAAACACCGCATGTTCTCACTCATAGGCGGGTGTTGAACAATGGGAACACATGGACACAGGGAGGGGAGCACTACACACTGGGGTCAGTTGGGGGGAAATAGGGGAGGGACGGTGGGGGGTGGGGAGTTGGGGAGAGATAGCAAGGGGAGAGATGCCAGATGTAGGTGATGGGGAGGAAGGCAGCAAATCACACTGCCACGTGTGTACCTATGCAACAATCTTGCATGTTTTTCACATGTACCCCAAAACCTAAAATGCAATAAAATAAATAAATGGGGGAAAAAAAAAACAAAGCCAGAGACATCATGTTACCTGATTTCAAACTGCATTACAGAGCTACAGAAACTCACAAGACAGAAAGAACCATTTACTGGCCACATCTGTGATCAGTGAGAAATAAACATCTGGAATTAGAAGTAAAAATAAATAAATAAATAAAGATTATAGTATGATCTTTGCATATTTTGTCTCCACAGTATAGCATTATTCATTATTAATTTATTGCTTTTCTTAATTTATTCAGTTTACATTATTTATGGAATATAACTTATGTGCTCATTTCTACTCTTTCAGTGCATTTTTTAATTCAAAAATATTTATTGAGTATTCAATATATGGCAGCCTCTATTTTAGGCAATGGGAAGATAACAGTAAACAATACTGTTAATCTTTTGGAAGATAACAATGAATAAGACTGTTAATGTTTCTGTCCTCATAAAGTTTATTTCCTAATGATGGACAGAGACAATAAACAAGATAGAGAATGTAGGTAGTGTGTTTAGGAGTAAGTAGTATAAGGAAAAATAAAGCAGGGTTGGGAAAACATAAACTTGTGGCGAGAAATGGTGATATTATGCAAGGCAACCAGGGTTGACTTTAGACATAAGGTAGCTGCTTAGCTGTGATCTGAATGATGTGAAAGATCAAGAGCTTGAGGTATGGGGAAAGAGTTTCAGATATAGGGAACAGTAAGTACAACAGTCATGAGGCGGGATTATATGCTCTGTTCGTTGGAGAAACACTGAGGAGGCCCATGTGCATACAAGGAAGTGAGCAGGGCAGGGAGCATTACATGATTTCTTCTTTAGATATAATATAAGCTCTTCAGAGGTGCAGGTAATGCTCGATTCACCAAAGTAACCATGGCAGTAGGGGAGGAGATTAGATACGTATAAAAAGATCACAGGGTCTTCAAGTAGAAGGTAGATAGAATGGTGTCAGAAACTTCTAGAAGTTATTTGCCAGGCATTTTTATTTTCTTGGTGAAATCGAAATTAAAATAATCATCTGAAAGTGGAGAGCAGAAGAAAGGTTTTGGAGACTTGGGGAAAAGATGCAGGAAGAAAGTAGACTTTGAAGACAGAAGGATCTTGAATGGATGTCTAGGTCTATGCGTAGGGCTGCAGAAAAGCACTAAGATCTCATCTTGGAGGTTCAGCTTTATATCGTAGATCACTTCTTCAGTGGAGTTTTTCTCCCTGTCCTTCCACTATTCATTGGTTCTTCCTGTGTAACCCTACAGTTCTTCGTGCATCACTCATTCTCGGCATTTCACATACGTTACTGTCCTTAGTCACTTACATGATGTATTCTTTAGATACAATGTAAACTCTTCAGAGGTGCAGGTAATGCTCGATTTACCAGAGTAACCATGGCAGTTTTGAACACACAGTAATGATATATCTCTGTGGAATGACTGTGTTTGATGAATGAATGTTTTGAGTGACTTATTTTTATTCCTTGTGTCAAGGCTCTCCGAAACCAACACCAACCATGGATACTAAGTTTTATTATCCAGCTTCATTAGGAAAATGTTGACATTTTGTAGAACAATTTTTTAAAATTTAGAATAATACATACAGATTTTATCATGCTTCCAAAAAAAAAAAAAATAGAAGTATTAAGGTGTCAACACATAAAAAAACCAATGAATGTAGGTGAAATTTAAGGACATTAAGTTATTCATTTGGATTTTGTCTGTATAGTTTAAGATATGGAAGAAACATAACTTTTATCTCACATGCCAACTCAAGAAGGTTGATACTAGCTATGTGTTTAGAAGGATTGTAAAGCCGCATTGCCATGTATGTACCTATGCAACAATCCTGCATGATCTGCACATGTACCCCAGAACCTAAAGTACAATTTAAAAAAATGTATATATATATATGAAAAGAAAATTGGCATCATCAGTTAGGGATACCTACCCTGGATGCAGCATTGATGGATGGTGGCATTCCCGATGTGAAATGCCAAATCCAAGACAATTTTTAAAAATCTTTTAATTACTTAGCTATTCAATACTATTTATTGAAAACTTTTTTGCTTATCACACTGTATTTTGAGAATACATTGATAAATGAGTCAGAATGTTTCATGTCATCTTACAGTTTATGGATGAGAAGCTAATAAATATAATTACAATACAATATGAGTGACTTTCAAGGGATCTTTAGAGTGCATTGGGAACACATATAATAAAGCACCTAAATCTAAATTGGGAGAGACAAAGACTATTTACATGAACGAGTAACTTCTGATCTTTCAGTTTGAGGTCTGTGAGGCTGTAATTAGAAG
Organism: Cebus imitator; assembly: GCF_001604975.1. Lineage (NCBI taxonomy): Eukaryota > Metazoa > Chordata > Mammalia > Primates > Cebidae > Cebus > Cebus imitator. Next base: position 5,561,363 of record NW_016107373.1, on the reverse strand, counting down.
CAAGGAGAATAGTGAGAAATAATACTTCAGAAATAAGTAAAGTCCAGATTATAGCAGTCTTAAAAATAGGTTAATAAAATTAGGCTTTATTCTAAGAGCACTGGATAGCCTTTGAAGAGTTTTAATAAGGGAGAATGACAAAATTAATTATACATGTTGAAATTACCATTCTATTTACATTATGCATGGTAAATTGTCAGGAGTCAGATATGGGGATAGGTGGACAAATAAGCAGGTGTTGCAATCATCAGATAAGAGATAATGGTGACCTAGAAAGGAGTCATGTCAAGGAAGATAAAAATAAGTGAATGCAGTTGAAGGATATTTAGGAAATGAAATCAACAAGACTTGGTACATGATTAGAAGTTAACAGTAAAAAAGAAAGATACATGACAAACACATCATTTAGTGCTTGGCTATCTAAATGAATTAAAAGAACATCAATTGAGAGAGGATATGAAAAGCAAGTTTGAAAGAGACATTATAATTTCAATTTTGCAGGATTAATTTTTGGTGTTTGTAGAACATTTAAGATGAGATGCTCTCTAGGCTGTTAGACATACAAATTTGAAGCTCAAAAGCAAGATATAGGTGGGAAGAATAAGTTTCAGAGTCATAATCATAAACAGTAATTAAAATCATGTATAATGATGAGATGATCTAAGGTAAGGATATAGAATGAAATAATAATTGACTTTTTGGTAGACATCTAATCAGGTAAACCTGATTTCACTAGCTTCACTGAAGTTTCTGATTCTGAAATACTTCTATTTTGAATTGCCATTATATTTCAAGCCTATGGTTTCTACTTGGCCTTTGGCGTCTGGCTTCCTTTTTATGTCTGATCCTATGTCCATTCACTATCAGCAAACTTCTGCATTTTCAGCTTCACTTGCAGTTATTAGGCTACCAAGGCAAACCATATTGGTGCTATTGTCTAGTATTTTTAATGAAGATTAAAATGGAAGATTAGTGAACACTTTCAGAGACTTGATTTGGCCCTCAAAATTTCTGGTAACTCTTAGGCTACAATCCCAGTAAAACTGATCATGCCAAGGGCAAGAGCTCCTTCATTACCAAATATTTTAGGCATTCTTAATAAATGAATTTATTGACCTATTCTCATTCAGTATTTATTAGTGTCGATTGACCATTCTCACCAACTTGAAACAACCCCTTTCCTTAATTTTGTGTCACCATATATTCTACAATTTACTTCTATCAATTCCTGTACAGTTTTCTCTTCTTTCGCCTAGAACTTAAATTGATGTTACTCAGGGTGTTTTACAAAATTCATTTTTTTCTCTAATTCTTTATTATTTCTTTGAGTCATCTTACCAATATGCGTGATTTGGCTCTCTTTTTTTGCTAATCTTTGGTCATGTCCCAAATTCTATTGATTTTTTCCTAAGAGAATACTACTTAGTCCCATTCATTTTTCTTGACATCATCATTCTAGCCACCACCACATCTTGCCTTCTCATTGTGACACCAGCTAGATTATCTGCTATCCGCAGTGTATTTGTGATGCTATTCTATCGGCTGGTGACAGGGCTGCTGTGGTGCCAAGCCTCATTTCTACAAATAATGAAGGGAAGTGATGGGGGAAGGGTGTCTTATCTCTATGGCTCTCTCTTTTTATTGGGGGGATTTTTTTCTCCGGAAGTCTCTAGATGGTTAGCTCTTCTGTACTGGCTAGAATTGAGTTTAGCTCCATCTCAACACAGAAAGAAAGGAATAGAATTGCCACAATTGTCCAATCAATATAATTTATCCTAAGAATGTGAGTATAGGTCGCTTTTTAAAATATCAGGATTTGGTTACAAATGAAGATGAGAAAAATGACTGCAGGACAAGCCACCAACTGCTTCTGCCATGTTGAATAACAGTGACCCTCAGATCACGTCAGAGGCTTTGGTGTTATGTATAATGCATTAGCATATCAAATATTTATTCTTCAGCCATTGAGTCTTGCTGTGACTCCGGTTGAAACACTATGCAATTCTAATCCATCAGTTGGGAACAGGTCACTAAAACTAACTGAATAATATAATGAGAGTATGAAAAAATAAATTTATCTATTAGGTCTGTAAGGCATTGAGAGCCGAAGCTCCTAACTCCTTATATAGTTCATTAAAATGGTTACATTATTTTTGCTCCATTTTAATAATATATGAATTAATGGGTAAATAAATTTCAAAAAACCAATTTGGGGGCTTTCCAATTGCCAGTTATACTCTGTTGTATATTTTCTCAAAGAGGGAATTTTACTAATAAGATGTATCACAAAAACAGCTCAGAAGTGTATTATGAGTAATTACATCTGGAGACAACTTGCACTCTGGCATACACAGTCTCTTGCTACATTCAAGCCCCTTAGTAAAGGATTCCAATGTAATATTCATTTCATTTTATTAAGTGCTGGTAGATGTGAAAGAGATTATAGCCAACACTTTTCTTGTTAAATAATAAGTCATATTAAGCTGTGGATAAAGCATGTTTTAACAAGATCATATAACATTATTATTATCATTTATCGTGTCCAAGGAACCTCTCAGCCTGTAGGAATTTAGCTTTAATATCACATCACAACTCCTATAGATCCTGCTTTAATGGGTTTCCACACAAGAGCAGCCTGTTTTCACCCTTTCAAGATGGCTTACGGAGTCTTGATTGCTGCTGCTGAGCTGGTGCCTATGAAGTGTGAAGTTTTTAATTTAATCTCTGTTCAGTCTCAAGCATTTAATTTGCAATTTAGGAATTAGTAGGGGTCTGTTATGCAGATCAGCAAGGGTAAAAGCTGTGAAGATTTGCCAATACATATTGAAGAAACCTGTGTGAGGAAAAGCAGCCAATGCACTGGAAGAGACTACACTGAGGTCTGAAGAACTGAGTCTCCTTCACATTTTGAGAATTTGAACTCTTCCTGCACTGCCCATGGACACCACCATACTCTCTTCATAGATGATTCTCAAGTGGGGAATAAATGCAAAGACACATTAATTTTCTGCAACCTAGAAAAATAAATTCAAACAAACAAAAAAGCAACTAGACAAAAAATAAGACATTGAAATAAAACTCAAACCACAACAACAGCCAACTGGAGGAAAAACCACCTAATTATTTACCCAGGGATTAGAGTTGTGAAATTTGTCATTAAAGACTGAATACACCTTAATCATTGTTGCCAGCCCTTACTTTCTGATGCAGCAAGGAAAGTCAAGTCATCCACCCCTAATATCTCCACCAACACATTGTACTAATTTTATTCATAACATTCTACCTAACATCTCTCCCTCCACCTCTTGTAGATTTAAATTCTATTCACCATCATAGTTCAAACTAAGTACTTACATAATTACATCTCCTTAGGAGGTTCTCTGACTATTCCAAAACCATACCACCTCATGCTGTGTGCATTTATCATTTATTATAATGATAAAGATATATGCATATATCTATATCATATGTATATATAAGCCTTCAAGAAATAAATGAATTTAATTATAATGGCTATATGGATGAATGGATGGATCAATAGATAAAAGGATATTTGAATAAGCTGTGTATTTGAAAGAATTTTATTTTTTCTTGCATCCAGTAAAATGTACAGACTTACAGTCAGATGTTTGCTTTACCCAACACAGAATAATATGAGTGGAATCCCCAGAGACTCTTCCCTGCTGAAGACATCATAGGACGTAAACTGTTTATCTCAGAAATGAATTCTCTGGCCTGTTTTTTTTGGAGTGCCAATAATCCTCAGGCATTTCAAAAGTACAGCCCAATAATGAAAGAGCATTGGATTCTTACTCAGAAGATAGGAAAAAAATTCCAATTCATTGTTTTTTCAAAAAGAAAAGGCACCCACTATTCCCCAATCAGCCTGCACTTAATGAAAATGTCTCCCAGACACATCAGAGTCGATTAAAACTCATAACCCCTAAGTTCATTCTTCACCCCATTGCTGTCTGATTCATTTTTCACTTTACCTAAGGCTTTTGACAAGTCTTATAAAAGAAAGGGTGAGAAAATAGCTCTGGTGTCAAAGCCTGCCTCTCTCTCTCTCTGGAGCACACCATGTCATATAGGCAGTGAGAAATGACCCTATTATTGCTTCCAAGAACTAAGAATGGCCATCCTTCCAACAGGCTATTTTCCCTGAACAAGTGTATTTCACACACGGATAGCATCTACTCAGTCTGTCCATTTGCAAAGTTACATATGCCACTTAGTCACATTATCCAGTAGAGAAGAAATATGAATAACTAGCTTTGCGTGGTTGCTAATTTTTTGACATTTTAGTCATTTATAATTTGTTAACCAATTGGGGAACCACAGCTTTATTTCTGAGGAAACTGTCTATGTTGGTGTTTCCCAGATGTGCTTCCTGCATTCTTACATTAACTTTTAATATCAAGTAGAGTAGGATAAAGTAGCCACCATAGGGATTATCTGGGTTGTTTCTAGACAGCCCTATGTCTGTTTGCTTAAGAGCATCCTTATTTTCCCTTGATAGGATAGATAACCCAACCATGTAATAACTTTCCGTGTTATCTGTTTACTCACTGACTGGAGAAGCAAAACATGTCAACACCTAGTTGCCAATGTAATTGAACCCGTGTCTGGGACAGCATTGGATTCTCTTATGCAAGCATTTTTACTTTGAACATTATAGGTTCTGAGTCCAAGGAGTCCAGAGTCATAGTCTGAGAGCTAAAATGTCACCAGCAGATAAATAGGAGTAATGATAAATGGAGCAACCTCTATTTCTCTTCCTTGGTTTCTAAATCTATGTGTCTATCCGGGAATGAGTGCTACACATCCTATACTGTAGAACCTTATCATGATAAAACATCCATGTTAAGCTAAAGCCTACATGAGTTTTGCTTGCCATTTTACCATTCTGCAAGTCTATGTTCTTCAGTAATTAAATATGCAATAAGACCAATGATTTCAATAAATGTCATTGCTTCATCATTCTTTCCTTGAAAAGTGAGTATATGTTGAAAAAGATAACAAAATGTAACTTGTTCAGGGAGTTTTCAGGTAAGATTTTAGGCAAATGAGTGGTGGATTAGAAGAAGCAAATACCACCCCAGATATTTTTCAAGTTAGGATAAATTACTGTTTCCCACCTGATGAATGGTGGTTCGCTGAAATCAACCTGTTGCAGTGTGAATTCTTTCTTCTATTGTCATATTATCATTTGGAGGCCAAAAGTTGGTTGATGCTGCTTCTAAGATTGCCAGTGGCAAGAGATAAATCAACCTTGTGAAATGAAGCTCTTTTTTTAAATTTCATTTTTCTGTATTTATTTTTATTTTATACATAATGGATACTTAGTAACGACATATGTATATGAGGTAAAATGTGGTGTTTTGGTACATGTATACACATAATGTTCCAGGCAGAGTACTTAGCATTTCAGTCACCTTGAAGCTTTATCATTTCATTGTGGTGGTAACTTTCAAGATCCTCTTTTCTAGCTATTTTGAAATCTACATTACATTCTAATTGGCTATAGTTATCACGCTACATTTTTGTTATACTTTAAGTTCTAGGGTACATGTTTAGATCGTGTAGGATTGTTACGTAGGTAGACACATGCCATGATGGTTTGCTGCATCCATCCCCCCATCATCTACATTAGGTATTTCTCCTAATGTTATCCCTCACCAATCCCCCCCACCCCCTCTATCCCTCCCCTAATCCCCCACTCACCAACAGGCCCTGGTGTGTGATGTTCCCCTCCCTGTGTGCCTATGTTCTCATTGTTCAACATCTACTTATGAGTGAGAATATGCAGTGTTTGGTTTTCTGTTCTTGTGTCAGTTTACTGAGAATGATGGTTTCCAGCTTCATCAATGTTCCTGCATAGGGCATGAACTCATTGTTTTTTATGGCCGCATTGTAGTCCATGGCTTATATGTGCCACATTTTTTTTATCCAGTCTATCATTAATGGGCATTTGGGTTGGTTCAAGTATGTTCTATTGTAAGCAGTGCTGCAATGGACATACATATGCATGTGTCTTTACAATAGAATGATGTATGATCCTTTGGGTATATACCCAGTAATGAGATTGCTGGGTCAAATGGAATTTCTATTTCTAGATCCTTGAGGAATTGCCACATTGTCTTCCCCAATGGTTGAACTAATTTGCACTCCCACCAACAATGTAAAAGCTTTCCTATTTCTCTACATCCTCTCCAGCATCTGTTGTCTCCTGATTTTTTAATGATTGCCATTCTAACTGGCAAGAGATGGTATCTCAATGTAGTTTTGATTTGCATTTCTCTAATGACCAGTGATGATGAGTTTTTCTTCATGTGTTTGTTGGCTGCATAAATATCTTCTTTCAAAAAGTGTCTGTTCATATCCTTAGCACAGTTTTTGATGGGGTTGTTTTTTTATTGTAAGTTTGTTTAAGTTCTTTTCAGATTCTGAATATTAGACCTTTGTCAGATAGGTAGATTGCAAAAATTTTTTCCCATTCTGTTGGTTGCCAGTTCACTCTAGTGAAAATTTCTTTTGCTGTGCAGAAGCTCTTAAGTTTAATTAGGTTACATTTGTCTATTCTGGCTTTTGTTGCCATTGTTTTCAGCGTTTTAGTCATGAAGTCCTTGCCTATGCCTATGTCCTGAATGGTATTGACTGGGTTTTCTTCTAGGGTTTTTATGATGTTAGATTTTATTTTTAAATCTTTAATCCATCTGGAGTTAATTTTTGTATAAGATGTAAAGAAGGGGTACAGTTTCAGCTTTCTGCATATGGCTAGCCGTTTTCCCAACCCCATTTACTTAACAGGGAATCCTTTCCCCATTGCTTGTTTTTATCCAGTTTGTCAAAGATCAGATGGCTGTAGATGTGTTTTGTTCCATTTGTCTATATCTCTGTTTTGGTACCAGTACCATGCTGTTTTGATTACTATAGCCTTGTAGTATACTTTGAAGTCAGGTAGTGTGATGTCTCCAGCTTTGTTTTTGTTTTTGGTTTTTTTTTATTGTTGTTATTGTTGTTTTGTTTCGTTTTGCTTAGGAATGTCTTGGCTATGCAGGCTCTTTTTTTGTTCCATATGAAGTTGAAAGTGTTTTTTTTCCAGTTTTGTGAAGAAGGTCAGTGGTAGCTTGAAGGGATAGCATTGAAACTATAAATTACTTTGGGCAGTATGGCCATTTCCACAATATTGATTCTTCCTAACCATGAGCATGGAATGTTTTTCCATCTGTTTGTGTCCTCTCTTATTTCCTTGAGGAGTGGTTTGTAGTTCTCCTTGAAGAGGTCCTTTACATCCTTTGTTAGTTTTATTCCTAGGTATTTTATTCTCTTTCTAGCAGTTGTGAATGGGAGTTCACTCGTGATTTGGCTCTTTGTTTGTCTGTTATTGGTGTATAGGAATGCTTGTGATTTTTATGCATTGATTTTGTATCTGGAGACTTTGCTGAAGTTGCTTATCAGCTTAAGGAGATTTTGGGCTGAGATGATGGGGTCTTCTAAATATACAATCATATCATCTGCAAAAAGAGACAATTTGACTTCCTCTTTTCCTAATTGAATATACTTTATTTCTTTTTTCTTGCTGATTGTCCTGGCCAGAACTTCCAATACTACATTGAATAGGAATGGTGAAAGAGGGCATCCTTGTCTTGTGCCAGTTTTCAAAGGGAATGCTTTCAGTTTTTCTCCATTCAGTATGATATTGGCTGTGGGTTTGTCATAAATAACTCTTGTTATTTTGAGATACGTTCTATCAATACCTAGTTTATTGAGAATTTTTAGCATAAAGGGCTGTTAAATTTTGTCAAAGATCTTCTCTGCATTTAGGAAGCTGACATTATCATGATATATAAGCTTTTTCATGTGCTCTTGGATTCAGCTTGACAGAATTTTATTGAGGATTTTCACATCAATGTTCATCATGGATATTGGTCTGAAATGTTCTCTTTTAGTTGTGTCTCTGCCAGGTTTTGGTATCAGTATGATGTTCATTTTATAAAATGAGTTAGGGAAGATTCCTTCTTTTTCTATTGTTTGGAATGGTTTCGGAAGTTATGGTACCAGCTCCTCTTTGTTTCTCTGTTAGAATTCAGCTGTGAACCCGTCTGGTTCTGGAAAGTTTTGGGTTGGTAGCCTATTAATTGCCTCAATTTCAGATCTTGTTATTGATCTATTCAGGGATCTGGCTCCTTCCTGGTTTATTCTTGGGGGGGTGTAAGTGTCCAGGAATTTATCCATTTTTTGTAGATTTACTGATTTATGTGCATAGAGGTGTTTATAGTATTCTGTGATGGTAGTTTGTATGGATTGGTGGTGATATCCCCTTTATCATTTTTCATTGCATCTATTTGATTCTTCTCTCTTTTCTTCTTTATTAGTCTGGCTAGCAGTCTATCTATTTTGTTGATCTTTTGAAAAATCCAGCTCCTGGATTCATTAATTTTTTGGAAGGATTTTTGTGCCTCTATCTCCTTAAGTTCTGCTCTGATCTGAGCAGATTTTGTCATCACCAAGCCTGTCTTACAAGAGCTCCTGAATGAAGCACTAAACATGGAAAGGAACAACCAGTACCAGCCACTGCAAAAACATACCAAATTGTAAAGACCATCAACACTATGAAGAAACTGCATCAACTAACAGGCAAAGCAACCAGCTAACATCAAAATGGCAGGATCAAATTCATACATAGCAATATTAACCTTAAATGTAACTGGACTAAATGCCCCAATCAAAAGACACAGACTGGCAAATTGGATAAAGAGTCCAGACCCATCAGTGTGCTGTGCTTAGGGGACCCATCTCACATACGAAGACACACATAGGTTCAAAATGAGGGGATGGAAGATTTACTAAGGAAATGGAAAGCAAAAATAGCAGGGGTCACAATCCTAGTGTCTGATAAAACAGACTTTAAACCAACAAAAATAAAAAGAGACAAAGAAGGGCATTACATAATGGTAAAGGGATCAACGCAAAAAGAAGAACTAACCTAAATATTTACACACCCAATACAGGAGCACTCAGACACATAAAGCAAGTTCTTCATGACCTACAAAGAGACTTAGACACCCACAAAATAATAGTGGGAGACTTTATTACCCCACTGTCAATATTAGACAGATCAATGAAACAGAAGATTAAAAAGGAAATCCAGGATTTGAACTCAGATCTGGACCAAGTGGACCTAATAGACATCTACAGAACTCTCCACCCCAAATCCACAGACTATACATTCTTTTTAGCACCTCATCACAGTTATTCTAAAATTGACCACATAATTGGAAGTAAAACACCTCTCAGCAAATGCAAAAGAACAAAAATCATAGCAAACAGTCTCTGAGACCACAGTGCAATCAAATTAGAAATCAAGATTAAGAAACTCATTCAAAACTGCACAACTACATGGAAACTCAACAACCTGCTCCTCAATGACTACTGGATAAGTAATAAAATGAAGGCAGAAATAAAGATGTTTCTTCAAAACCAATGAGAATGAAGACACAATGTATCAGAATCTCTGGGACACATTTAAAGCAGTGTGTAGAGGGAAATTTATATCACTAAATGCCCACAAGAGAAACAAGTAAAGATCTAAAATTGATCTTGTTTCTTTTTTTAAATTTTTAATCTGTCATGGGTGGATTCTTTTGAAAACTACAATGAAAATCAATTACTAAAATCAATTACTAAACTAATAAAATTAAATGGGACAAGTTCTAGTATTTCCTTGTGAGACTCAGTAAATACACAATTCATCATCAAATTGTTCTAATAGTTTTACAGTGCTTCTCTCAATCTGTATGTATTATGTTTGTAAATTGGTGTCATCCATGGACTGCACTTTGAGTAGTACTGATGAGAAAGAACCTGATTGCTTTTAATTTTTAAAAAGCATACGTTAAACAACAAGAAAGTGCCACTGCATACCTATTAGAATGGCCAAAACAGTTACAACACCAAATGATGAGCCATGGAAACTCTCATTCATTGCTAGTGGGAAAGAAAAATGGTACAGCCACTTTGAAAGTCAATTTGTCAGTTTTTTACAAAAAGTTAAATGTATTCTTACCATATGATCAGCAACAGTGCTCCTTGGTATTTACCAAAGGGGCTGAAACCTCATGTCCACACAAGAAACTTGTACATATATATATATATATATATATATATATATATATATTTTTTTTTTTTTTGATTAAGCATAGAGCTTACTTGAGCTCAAAGCTTGAGGATGGCTTCCCAAAAGCATAGATTCAAGTTTCCCTGAATACACACTTCTATTTGCTGTAATTACAAGTAGTTTAAATATTTTATTTATTTATTTATTTATTATTATGCTTTAAGTTCTGGGGCACATGTATAGATTGTGCAGGATTTTTACATAGGTATATACATGCCATGGTGGTTTGTTGCATCCATTCCCCTGTCATCTACATTAGATACCTCTCCTACCATTATCCCTCCCTGATTCTCCCACCCCAAGCTAACCCTCCCGTAGCCCTCCCACACTCAACAGGCCCCGGCGTGTGATGTTCTCCTCCTTGTGTCCATGTGTTCTCATTGTTTAACATCCACTTGTGAGTGAGAACACATAGTATTTGCTTTTCTGTTCTTGTGTCTGTTTGCTGAGAAGTGCGTAGATGTTTATAGCAGCTTTATTCAAAATTGCCTCATTTTGGAAGCAACCAAAATATCTTTCTGCAGGTAAATCGATAAATAAACTCTAGTATATCAGGTATCCAGACAATGAAATATTATTTAGCACCAAAAAAAAAAAGAACTATGAAGCCATAAAAAAAAACAAAACATGTAGAAAATATTAAAGGTATATTACTAAGTAAAAGAAGCTAACCTGAAAAGGTTACCTATGGTGTGATTCCAACTATATGACATTCTGGATAAGACAAAACTACAATATTAAAAAAAAATCAGTGATTACCACTGCGTATGATACTACTATGGTAGATCCATGTCATTAGTCATTTGTCTAAACCCACAGAATGTGCAATACCTAGAATGAACTCTAATGTAAACTATGGACTTTGGATGATTATGATACATCAATCTAAGCACACCCATTTTAACAAATATGATATTCTGCTGGAAGATATTGATAACTGGGGGGGTGGACAATGCATATGTAGAGGTAATGCAATGCATATTTAGGGACATTTCTGTAACTTCCCCTCAATTTTGCTGTGATCCTAAACCTGCTCTAATAAAGCGTGTGTGTGTATGTGTGTGTATATGTCTGTCTGTGTGTGTTGCTATGAATTAATGCTTAAACAGAGAAGTCAAATAATAGATGGCCATGTAAATAGAAAAAAACAGGATTCCTATTTTCCCTATTTCCAAGTGTCTTTCAAGAGTTTGTGTATTGTGTTACTTCATAATTTTCCATATATTTTCAAGTATATTTATTTCTATATAAAAATGATGAGATTGTAGACTGCATATTCTTCTATAATTTGCTTTTTTATTTAATTAAACATATTTTGAGAACTTCTTTATAAAGATATAAAGATCTTCTTTCTTTTAAAATGCTGGATAATATTAGACTGACCCACAGAAAATTGCCAATATTCAATTGCTTTTCACCTACAAAATGGCTATTTCAAATGGTTCAATGTAATATTTTATTATATGTCCACACTAGGATTGGCTTGAACAATCCTTTATTTGGGTATTTTGGTTGATTTTAATATTTTATATGTAACATGTTTACAAATTTTGAATGAATACGACTTCTGTCACATTCCTAGGAATGATAAAGAGAACAGGTTTTTTCCCTAAATGCTTACATTTTTATCAGAAACTAAAAACATATATAGAATGGATTTAGGTTGACTGTTAGCCTTGAGGAGTCTGAGTCTTATCATGATTGAAAGAATAATATTGATTTTATGCAGTTCTAAACCACATTGTATTCACAAACTAATAGTTTCACATGTATAAATACAAATTACTTCAAGTATCAAAGGAAGTTGTCATAAAGTTCATCATCATGAGCTCATATAGAAGAAAGACTAAAAATATCTCTATGCAGGCAGCAAAAGCTGGTAAATAACTAGCAATAAATATTATGTGTAATATAAGCTTTAATATTTATTTGCTACCAATGAAATGGTCCAAAATAAATATCTGAGAAAATGGCAAACTTTGATATTTCCTATTTAAAAACAGCAGCTGGAAGAACGTGTTTATTATATGAGCAAAATTGAATGGAAGGAATTTATAAAGTTCATATCTTTCAAACTACAAGACCTAGATCTCAAGGCATTTAAGAAACACCTGTCTAATCAGAACCTGGCTGTTATTCCAACTTTATGTTTCTCTCCACTTCATGATGACATAATAACACTTGCTTTTTCTTCTCTCTGCAACAAGACAAAAACGTAAAGTTTTAATAAAAGGGCTGGAAGCTAACCAGCTTTCCAATTTTTGAGGTTGCTTTTGTTTTTTTGAAATCAAATAAGTACTGGGAAAAAATCATCTTTTCTGTTATGTGATCATCTTAAGAAGAAAGTATCATTGAATCCACTTGGCACCTATAGGCATTCTGTTGTAGGTAGATTGTAAGCAAAAATGAAAGACATTTGCAGAACCCAAAGTTCAGTATTTTCCATTACCATTGATAAAAATAAGCTATCTTAAAATTGTTAAAACATGTGCTAATTGTGTTGGGTCATAAATGTTTACACTCTTAACCCAGCAGCTGCTAACTCAAGACTTTATAGACCCTATGTGCAATGTTTGTATTCAAACTATTCAGGACATTTTGAAGCTACATTGTAAAACTAATGTCACTGCGTTGTTTAGTCATGCTTCTCATAATCAGAAGACATTGAATTTTCAAATAAGAGCGTGTTAAATAAAAAAACTTGAAAACTACATTGTTATCCAGAGTTACCAAAATTATTTTAAGATGAACAGGAAGTGCAATTGGCTCTGGAAAATGAAGGATTTTTTTTTTTTTTGCCTTTATTTTATTTTTACAGATTTAAGGGTTAAAAGTGCAGTTTTGTCATAGGGATATATTGTGCAGTAGTGAAATCTGGGCTTTTAGTGTATACATGACTCAAATAGTGAACATTGTCCCAATAGGCAATTTTTCAACCTTCATCCACTTCTTACCCTCCCAGCTGTTGGAGTCTCCCATGTTCATTATACCATTCTGTATGTTCTCACTTGTCAGTGGGAGCTAAACATATGTACTCATTGTTTAGCTCCCACTGACAAGTGAGAACATGAAATTCTGATTTGTTTCACTTAAGATAATAGCTTCTAGTTCTATCCATGTTGCTCCAAAGAATATGGTTTCATTCTTTTTTTCTGGCTAAGTAACACTTCATGGTATATATAAATATATATATATATATATATATATATATACACACACACACACACACACACACATATGCGATGCTATATATATGTGTATGTGTGTATATATGTGTATGTGTATGTATATATATATGTGTGTATATATATATGTGTGTATATATATATATATATATACACACACATTATATATGGCAAGAGAGAGAGAGAGAGCATTTTATTTATCTAGTCATCCATTAATGGACACTTGATTGATTTCATGACTTTGCTATTGTGAGTAGTGCTGCAAGAACATGAGTATAGATGTGATTTAAATATAATGATTTATTTTTCCTCTGGCTAGATACACAGTAAGAGTGTAAGATTGCTGGATTGAATGGTAGTTATATTTTTAGCTCTCTGACAAATCTCCATACTATTTTCTACAGAGATTGGACTACTTTACATACCCACAAACAGTGTATCAGTGTTCCTTTTTCTCCACATTCTTGCCAACATGTCTTGTTTTTTTTTTTTTTTTTTTTTTNTTTGATGTTTCAGTGATAGCCATTCTGACTGTTGTAAAGAAGCTTTGAAATTGTTCTACATTTAGGACATTATTGGTTAACTTTACTTCAGGACTTGTGGACACTGAGAGTCATTGTCTGAGTGATTCTTTCTCCTTCTGCCTAGATCAGAGATCAGATGCAGCAGCAGACACTCTCTCTTTCACCCTTATCTGTAAGGAAGCAAGTTTCCACGTTGTGAGAAGGTCTATGAAGAGGGGACCATGAGGCAAGGAACCACGGTGTCCTTTGGAGGATGTAGGTGGCCTCTAGGAACTGAGAGCAATCTTTTGTTACGTTTCAAAAATGAATAAATAAATAAACCCAGAGCTGTTAGTTTTACAGTCTCAAGGAAATAAATTATGTTTACAACATGAATAAGTTTAGAAGTGGTTTCTTTGTTGAATCTAGACAACGTTAGAACCAAATCCTGGACAGCACCTGAATTACAGCTTTGCAAAGGACTCAGTCAGGAACTAATTTACACTCCCACCAACTGTGTAAGAGTTGTGAGATTAATAAATTGTATATGATTTTTAAGCTGTAAGTTTGTACTAGCTTATTAGATGGCAATAGAAAGCTTTCAATTTCTTTAAAGATAGATATTACAAGGAAATAATGTAGGGCCTGAGATTATGGAAACAAGAAAAAGAGACACTTAATACTGGGAAATGCCGATTCAATGTAACCCCTAACTTTATTTATTTATAAAATATCTGAGGCCATAAAAGTTACTTGTCATGATATATAACTAGATAGCAACAAAATTAGAAAAAGAACAAGATCTGTGGCACCTGTCTTTGATTGTAAGCTTTATGTGCAGGTGACTATTAACTGTCTTTTGCAGGATCCAAAGGCACTACATTCATGATTAGCATTTTTAAAAAAATTTTTTTCAGTCAATAACTGCACTTTCCATATTTAAAGTTCAGATTCCTCAAGGACTTCATGATGCAATACTTTATCTTTTAATTTTCTATATGTTTCAGACCATAAAGGAGAAGGATGAAGTCAGCCAAGAGCAGTGTTAATTGGTCCCTTTATTTTAGTTAGAGACAGAAAGGAAGACCAGTCCTAGATAGACTGTAACAGGAGCATTGCGTGGCACATGATTCTATGTATATTTTTCGCAGACCTGGGATAACACAAAGAAGACGAGAGGAATAGAAAGTGGTATAGCTGCAATGAAACACAAAGGAATAAAAGTCAATGTATTTCACTTTTAATACTGACTCTAATGAGCTGGATAAATGTTCTCTAGGTCTTCATTTTATTTTCTTTTAAATAAATAAATAAATATATATATATATATATATTTTTTATATATATATATCTCTCTCTCTCTCTCTATATGTGTGTGTGTATATATATATATATATATATATATATATATATATATATATATATATTTTAAATTTTACTTTAGGTGCATACTATACCTGGCATTTCTCCCCATGTTATCCCTCCCCACCTTTTCACCCTCCCCACCCCCTGCTGTCTCTCCCCTACCCCCGCAACTGCCCCCAGTGTGTGATGCTCCTCTTCCTAAGTCCACGTGTCCTCATTGTTCAACACCCACCTATGAGTGAGAACATGCGGTGTTTGGCTTTCTGTTCTTGTGTCAGTTTGCTGAGAATGATGGTTTCCAGATTCATCCAAGTCCCTACAAAGGACACGAACTCATTGTTTTTATGGCTATGTAGTATTCCATGGTGTATATGTACCACTTTTTCTTTATCCAGTCTATCATTGATGGGCATATGGGTTGGTTCCAGGTCTTTGCTGTTGTACACAGGGCTGCAATGAACATACGTGTGCATGTGTGTTTATAGTAGAATGATTTATAGTTTTTTGCGTATATACCCAGTAATGGGATTGCTGGGCCAAATGGAATTTCTATTTCCAGATCCTTGAGAAATCACCGCACTGCCTTCCACAATGGTTGAACTAATTTACACTCCCACCAACTGTGTAAGAGTGTTCCTATTTCTCTACATCCTCTACAGCATCTGTTGTCACCAAATTTTTTAATGATTGCCATTCAAACTGGTGTGAGATAGTATCTCAATGTGGTTTTGATTTGCATTTCTCTGATGACCAGTGATAAGGAGTATTTTTTCATGTGTTTGTTGGCCTCATATATATCTTCTTTTGAAAAGTGTCTGTTCATAGCCTTTGCCCACTTTTAAATGGGTTTGTTTTGTTTTTTCCTTCTGTATCTGCTTTAGTTCTTTGTACATTCTGAATATTCGATCCCATTTGTCTATCTTGGCTTTTATTGCCTTTGCTTTTGGTGTTTTAGTCCTGAAGTCCTTGCCTATGCCTATGTCTTGGATGGTTTTGCCTACATTTTCTTCTAGTGTTTTTTTGTTTAAATCTTTAATCCATCTCGAGTTAATTTTAGTTTAAGGTGTCAGGAAGGGGTCCAGGTTCTGCTTTCTGAACTTGCTAGCCAGTTTTCCCAACACCATTTATTAAACATGGAGTCCTTTCCCCATTGCTTGTTTTTGTCAGGTTTGTCAAAGATCAGATGGTTGTAGATGTGTAGTGTTGCTTCTGGGGCCTCTGTTCTGTTCCATTGGTCTATGTCTCTCTTTTGGCACTAGTACCATGCTGTTTTCATTACTACAGCTTTGTAGTATAGTTTGAAGTCATGTAGCATGATGCCTCCAGCTTTGTTGTTTTTACTTAGACTTGACTTGGCAGTGTGGGCTCTCTTCTGGTTCTATATGAAGTTTAAGGTGTTTTTTTCCAGTTCTGTGAAGAAGGTCATTGGTAGCTTGATGGGGATAGCATTGAATCTATAGATTACTTTGGACAGTATTGCAATTTTCATGATATTAATTCTTCCTAATCATAAGCATGGAATATTTCTCCTTCTGTTTGTGTCCTCTCTTATTTCGTTGAGCAGTGGTTTGTAGTTTCCTTGAAGAGGTCCTTTACATCCTTTGTTAGTTTTATTCCTAGGTATTTTATTCTCTTTTTAGCAACTGTGAATGGGAGTTCACTCTTGATTCAGCTCTCAGTTTGTCTGTTATTCATATATAGGAATGCTTGTGATTTCTGCACACTGATTTTGTATCCTGAGACTTTACGGAAGCTGCTTATCTGTTTGAGAAGATTTCGGGCTGAAACAACGGGGTCTTCTAGGTATATAGTCATGTCATCTGCAAATAGACCGGTTTAACTTCTTCTTTTCCTAATTGAATACACTTTATTTCTTTTTCTTGCCTGATTGCTCTGGCAAGAACTTCCAATACTATATTGAATAGGAGTGGTGATAGAGGGCATCCTTGCCTAGTGCCTAATTTCAAAGGGAATTCTTCCAGCTCTTGCTCTTTCGGTATGATATTGGCTGTAGGTTTGCCATATACGGCTTTTATCATTTTATGATACATAGTTTATTGAGAGTTTTTAGTATGAAGGGCTGTTGAATTTTGTCAAAGGCCTTCTCTGCATCTATTTAGGTGATCATGTGGTTTTGGTCTTTGGTTCCGTGTATGTGTTGGATTATGGTTACAGATCTGCATATGTTGACCCAGCCTTGAATCCCTGGGATGAAGCCTATTTGATCACGATGGATAAGCTTCTTGATGTGCTGTTGCAATTTGTTTGCCAGTATTTTATTCAAGATTTTTGCGTCAATGTTCATCATGGATATTGGCCTGAAGTTTTCTTTTTTAGTTGAGTCTCTGCCTGGTTTTGGTATCAGGATGATGTTGGTCTCATAAAATGAGTTAGGGAGGATTCCCTCCTTTTGTATGTTCGATACAGTTTCAGAAGGAATGGAACCAGCTCCTCTTTGTACATCTGGTAGAACTTGGCTGTCAACCAGTCTCGACCAGGACTTTTTTTGGTTGGTAGGCTATTGATTGCTGCCTCTACTTCAGCCCTTGTTATTGGTCTGTTCAGGATTTCAACTTCCTCCTGGCTTAGTCTTGGTACAGTACAAGTGTCTAGGAATTTATCCATTTCCTGGTTACTGGTTTATATGCATAGAGCTGTTTGTAGTAAACTCTGATGGTAGTTTGTATTTCTGTGGGATCAGTGGTGATAGCACCTTTATTGTTTTTTATTGCATCTATTTGATTCTTCACCCTTTTCTTTTTTATTATCCTGGCTAGCAGTCTGTCTATTTTGTTGATCTTTCCAAAAACCAGCTCCTGGATTTATTGATTTTTTGAAGGGATTTTTGTGTCTCTATCTCCTTCAGTTCTTCTCTGATCTTAGTTATTTCTTGTCTTCTGCTAGCTTTTGAGTTTTTTTGATCTTCCTCCTCTAGCTCTTTCCATTTTGATAATAGGGTGTCAATTTTAGATCTTTCCTTGTTTCTCATGTAGGCATTTATTGCTATAAATTTCCCTCTTGACACTGCTTTGACAGTGTCCTGGAGATTCTGGTAAGTTTTGTTTTCATTCTGATTGGTTTCAAAGAACATCTTTATTTCTGCCTTCATTTCATTGTTTATCCAGTCGACACTCAGAAGCAAGTTGTTCAGTTTCCAAGTGGTTGTGTGGGTTTGAGTGTGTTTCTTAATCCTGAGTTCTAGTCTGATTGCGCTGTGGTCTGATATACTGTTTGTTATGACTTCCATTCTTTTGCATTTGCTGAGGATTTGCTTCCAATGATATGGTCAATTTTAGAGTAAGTGCAATGTGGTGCTGAGAAAAATGTATATTCTGTGGATTTGGGGTGGAGCATTCTGTATATGTCTATTAGGCTGCTTGGTCCAGCTCTGCGTTCAAGTCCTGGATGTCCTTATTAATTTTCTGTCTCATTGATTTGTCTAATATTGACAGTGGAGAGTTGACATCTCCCACTATTATTGTATGGGAGTCTAAATCTCATTTTAGGTCATTAAGAACTTGCTTTATGTATCTAGGTGCTCCTGTGTTGGGTGTGTACATATTTAGGATAGTTAGCTCTTCTTGTTGGATTGATCCTTTTACCATTATGTAGTGTCCTTCTTTGTCTCTTTTGATCTTTGTTGGTTTGAAGTCTGTTTAATCAGAGATTAGGATTGCAACACTTGCTTTTTTTGTTCTCCATTTGATTGGTAAATCTTCTTCCACCCCTTTATTTTGAGTTGATATTTGTCTTTGTATGTGAGATGGGTTTCCTGAATACAGCACACCAATGGGTCTTGACTTTTTATCCAGTTTGCCAGTCTGTGTCTTTTGATTGGGGCATTTAGGCCGTTTACATTGAATGTTAATATTTTTATATGTGAATTTGATCCTGCCATTTTGTTACTGGCAGGTTTTCTTTCCCATTAGTTGACTCATTTTCTTCATTGCATTTTTGGTCTTTGCCAACTGGTTTGCTTTTGCAGTGACTGGTACTTGTTCCTTTCCATGCTTAGTGTTTGTTTCAGGAGCTCTTGTAGGGCAGGTCTGGTGGTAACAAAATCTCTCAGTAATTGCTTATCTGTAAAGGATTTTATTTCTCTTTTCCTTATGAAGCTTAGTTTGGCTGGATATGAGATTCTGGGTTGAAAGTTCTTTTCTTTAAGGATGTTGAATATTGGCCCCCACTCTCTTCTGGCTTGTAGGGTTTCTGCTGAGAGATCTGCTGTGAGTCTGATGGGCTTCCCTCTGTGGGTGACCTGACCTTTCTCTCTGGCTGCCCTTAGCATATTTTTCCTTCATTTCAACCCTGTTGAATTTGATGATTATATGCCTTGGGGTTACTCTTCTTGAGAAATATCTTTGTGGAGTTCTCTGTATTTCTTGAATTTGGATGTGGAACTGCCTTGCTAGACTAGGGAAGTGCTCCTGGACAATATCCTGGAGCATGTTTTCCAGCTTGGATTCATTCTCCCCATCATATGCAGGTACACCTGTCAAGCGTAGATAGGGTCTTTTCATATAATCCTATAGTTCTTGGAGGCTTTGTTCATTTCTTTTCACTTTTTTCTCTTGTCTTTCCTTCTCTTTTTATATCATTGAGTTGATTTTCAATCTCTGATATCTTTTCTTCTGCTTGATTGATTTGGCTATTAAAACTTGTATTTGCTTCAGGTAGTTCTTGTGCTGTGTTTTTCCACTCCATCAAGTCATTTATGTTCTTCTCTAAGCTGATTATTCTAGTTAGCATTTCGTGTAACCTTTTTTCAAGGTTTTCAGCTTCTTTGCATTGAGTTAGAAGGTGTTCCTTTAACTCAGAAAAGTTTGTTATTATTCACCTTCTGAAGCCTGTTTCTATCAATTTGTTGCACTCCTTCTTGTTCATGTTGTGTTCTTGTGTTGTTGAAGAGTTGTGATCCCTTGAAGGAGAAGAGGTGTTCTGATCTTTGGTGGTTTTGTCTTTTTTGCACTGTTTTTTCCCCATTTTTGTGGATTTACCTGGCTTTGGTCTCAGGGAGCTGCTTGATGAGGTCCATTTTCTTTGAAATATTTAAAAAAACAAACAAACAAACAAACAAAAAAGCCAGGAAGGAGAAATGTAGGTTCCATCATTCCTTTGAATTGTAGAAGGTTTTATGTATCATAAAAAAAAGAAATAGGATAATTTTACTTATTTGTTTTTATTTTTGGATCCTAAAGTATTGAAACAACATTAGATATATAAACTAGTGGTCTCAAAGGATTGTGAAATTGAAGAGAGATCAACAAAATTAGCAGATCAAAAAACAGAAGATTTTAAATATTAAAAAGAATCTCAGTAAGACAATGTCAAAAGATGTAACGTATTTATAAGTGATGTTTGACAGGGAGAGAGGAAAAATAATTGGGTTAAATATTTTTTAAAAAACATATGGCCAGATTTACCAAAAGGGTAAAAAAAAAAATCTAATTACAAATCCAAGAAGATCAACAAATCACAGCAGAAAATAAATATTTTTTTAGATTAACTACATCAAAGTACCTGATAATGAAAACTCAAAATATCAAAATTTTTTAAAACCCTAAGATTCAGAGAGAAAGGACATATCACATACAGGAGAACAATAAAATAATGGTTACTATCTTGTCACAAACAATTCTGGTTAGAAGACCATGAAACACCATCTTTAATATGTTGTGCAAAAGAAATATGTAAACCCTGAAAACTATGACCAGTGAAAAATATTCTTCAACAATTAGATAGAACTAAATACATTTTCAGGTAAATTTAAGTTGAAGAAATTTGTTGCCGATAACTTAGCACTACAAAAATTATGGAGTGAAAATTTCAGATCGAAAAGCATGATACATTAAACAAATCCTCAGATCTATATATATTAAAGACACTGAAAATGGTAAGTATATAGGCAAATAAAAATGATAATCTTTTTATTATTTCTTAAGTTTCTCAGAAGATAACTGAATGTTTAAAACAAAAATAACATTTTATTTATGTATTTAATATAAACATGGAAATAATATTATGACAACATATAAGATTGGCAACATATGATGACATATTACAAAACAGAGGGTTAAATTAAGAAGAAGAATACAAAATGTAAAATGACTGTTATGATCTAAAAATGATATTGTAAATCTTAAAGACATCTAAGCATCATTACTAAAAACCAATAAGGGAAATGAAGGGATTATTTAAAAGTTCTTGATTATTTCGAAAGAATCCAAGAAAAAAAGAACAGAATGGCACAATTAGAAAAAAATAGCAAAATTTGAGACTTAAAATCAGTCATTTCAAAAATTACATTGACTAGTAAGTGACTAAATAAATTAATAACATATATGGAAAATGAATAGCTTCATGGAAAAAATCTAATAATCTGATCAAAAAAGTGACAAAAGATTTGGATAGACATTTCTTCAAAGGAATGTATACAAATAGCAAACAGGCATACATATGAAAGATTGCTCAACATCATTGATCATTAGAGAAATGCAAATCAAAAAAATTACAATGAGGGATCACCTTATCCCATTTAAAATGGCTTGTACCCAAAAGACAGGCAATACAAATGCTGATGAGGATGTGGAGGAAAGGGAACATTGGGACATTGTTGGTGGGAATGTAAATTAGTACGACCATTATGAAGAACAGTTTGGAAACTTCTCAAAATACTAAAAATTGAGCTACCATATGATCCAGCAATCCCATGCTGGGTATATACCCAAAAGAAAAGAAATCATTATATCAAAGATATCATCCGCACTCCTCTGTTTATTGCAACACTGTTTATAAAGCTAAGATTGGAAGCAACCTAAGTGTCCATCACCCAATGAATGGATAAAGAAAATGAGGTACAAATACACAATGAAGTACTATTCAGCCATAAAAAAAGAATGTGATCCAATCATTTGCAATGAAAAGGAAGGAACTGGAGATTATTATGTTAAATGAAATAAAAAAGACATAGAAAGGTAAACATAGCATGTTCTCTCTTATATATGGGGTCTAAAAATCAAAACCATTGAATTCATGGACATAGAGAGTAGAAGAGTGTTTATCAGAAGCTGGGAAGAGTAGTGGGGACTGAGGGAAAGATGGGTATGGTTAATGAGTACAAAAATAGCTAGAATGAATAAAAACTACTATAATAGTACAACAGGTGACTATAGTCATAATAACTTAAGTTTACATTTAAAAATAGCTTTAAATAATTTAAAGAGTGTAATTGGATTGTTTGTAACTCAAAGGACAAATGTTTGAGAGAATAGATGCCCTATTCTCCAGGATGCATTTATTTCACATTGCATGCCTGCATCAAAACATCTTATGTATCCCACAAATATATACACCTACCATGTGCTCAGAAAAATTAAAAAAAATTTTAAAAAGCAATTAAATAATTACTTTTTAAAAACAATAATCCATAAAAAGGTAAATATATTCTTTGTAACACTTGTTTTCTCATGAAGTTAAATAACTGTAAGTAAAAAAAATTAAAAATTCAAAAACTATGAATAAATGAAAGAGACAGTCAAACTGCATTTTAACAAAAGATACTACTCTGTATTGTCTACAAGAGACATAATATGCAAATAATAAGCATAAAGGAACTAGTGTAAGTAACTTCATTCCAAGTAGAATTTGATTTAAATAAATCATAGAGAAGGAATATATTTCATAATGAGAAAATTCCACAAGAAAGATATAACAACCCTGAAGATATATGCAAATAATAATACCACTTTAAAACATGTAAAGAAAAACTGACAGAAAAATAAAGGTAAAAAGATACATATTCAGTTGTAATTGAGAATTTTAACATCCCTTATAAGTAGTTAGCAAAATAGCTAGACAAGAAAATTTAGTAAGCAATAGAATACTATGCTATAATGTTTTGAAAAATACTATAGTATTTCAAAATACTATAATCTTATAGTATTCTGAAAAATACTGTAAATTGACTTGTAATTAAAATTTGTAGAGCATGAAATCCAATTACTGAAGAGTACATACTTTAGGTGTACATGGAGGGATAACAGGGTTATACATTATGATTGGGAAAAAAATGTCACTCAATAGCATACGACTAAAATTGTATTAAGTATTTCTGATCACAATAGAATTAAAGTAGAAACCATTAGAAATATCCAGAAAAGCTACAAATATTTAAAAGATAACACAATTGCATATAACTTATATGTCAAAAAAAGCTAAATAGAAACAACAGTTTCAACCAAAAGACAGTAAAGTTATACCATATCAAAATTTATGGAATATAGCTAAAACAGTGCTTACAGAGAAATGTGTAGCTTTATATCCTCATATTAGTAAAGAAGAAAGGCTCAAAACTAAATATCTACATCTGGGAAAATAAATGTAACTTACATTCATATTAAATATAAGGAAGCAAATAATAATGGTCAGAGTAGAGAACAATAAATTAGAAAACAAACAGAAGAAAAAAATACTGCTAAAAGTTGCTTTCTTTATCAGATATGCAAAATTGAAAAAATAAAGAGGAGGTGCTGCTAGACATTTTATACATATTAAAAGTACAACATGTAATACACAAACAAATTTATGATAATAAATGTAACAATTCAGAAGAAATGAACTAAATCACCAAAAAAACAAAACTTTTCAAAATGACAAAAAGAAAATAAATCTGATTATCTTTATACATCAGGAAAAAATGAAATTCTTAAACCAACATCTTTCTACAAAGAATATTTCAAGCCCAGATGGTTCTTCAGGCTAATTCTGTTACACATTTTTAAAAATGTAATCCTAAACATTAATTTTTTATCAAATACTGGAGGATAAACCCCTTGTTGATTTGTTTTATGAAGGCAACGTAATCCTAAAACCAAAATATGATTAAAATATTACAAAAAATATCACATATATATCACAAAAAGAATAATAAATAAATGAAATCCAGTAATGTATAACTAGAATAACATAATATCACTAAGTAAAATTTTTAAACATTAAAAATCAGTGTAATTAATTAACAATATAAAAGAGAATACCCATAGGATCATTTCTATAGTTGCAAAAGATTTTTTTTGAATTTTTATTTTTATTTTAAGTTCCTGGGTACATGTGCAGGATGTGCAGGTTTGTTACATAGGTAAACATGTGCCATGGTGGTTTCCTGCACCTATCAACCCATCACCTAGGTATTAAGCCCAGAAGGCATTAGCTGTTTTTTCTAATGCTCTCCCTTCTCTGACTCCACACCCCACAGGTAGGCTCTAATGTGTGTTGTTGCCCTTTCCGTGTCCATGTGTTTTCACTATTCAGCTCCCACTTATAAGTGAGAACATTTGATGTTTTGTTTTCTGTTCCTGCATTAGTTTGTTGAGGATAATGTTTTCCAGCTCCATTCATGTCTGGAATCTAATTAAACTAAAGAGCTTCTGCACAGCAAAAGAACCTATCAACAGAGTGAACAGGCAATGTACAGAGTGGAAGAAAATTTTTGCAATCTATCCATCTGACAAAGGTCTAATATCAAGAATCTACAAGAAACTAAAACAAATTTACAAGAAACAAAAACAACCCATTTAAAAAGTGGACAAAGCATATGAACAGACACTTCTCGAAAGAAGACATTC
This sequence comes from Cebus imitator, assembly GCF_001604975.1. Lineage (NCBI taxonomy): Eukaryota > Metazoa > Chordata > Mammalia > Primates > Cebidae > Cebus > Cebus imitator. The sequence continues at coordinate 5,536,507 of NW_016107373.1, read as the reverse complement.
ATGTGATCAACAAATATCTTTTTTTTTAATAAAGCTCAACATCTCTGATCATTAGAGAAATGCAAATCAAAACCACAATAAGATACCATCTCCTGCCAGTCAGAATGGTGATTATTAAAAAGAAACAACAGATGCTAGTGAAGTTGCAGAGAAATAGGAATGCTTTTACACTGTTGATGGGAGTGTAAATTAGTTTAACCATTGTGGAAGACAATGTGGTGATTCCTCAAAGATCTAGAACCAGAAATACCATTTGGCCCAGCAATCCCATATAGGAATATAAATTATTCTATTACAAAGATAAATGCACACACATTTTCATTACAACCGTATGCATAATAGCAAAGACATGGAATCAACCCAAATGTCCATCAATGATAGACTGGATAAAGAAAATGTGGTACATATACACCATGGAATACTATGCAGCCATAAAAAGAAATGAGACAAAAATATTTTTAACAAAATTCAACTCTCTTATGATAAAACCTCCCAGCAAATTACAAATTGAAAGGAACCTTCTCAGTCTGGTAATAGTCATGTAAAATTAGTGTACTGTTACACTTAATGGTCAAAGACTAAACACTTTCACTCTGAAATAAAGAACATAGAAAGTATATCTACTCATATCACTTCTATTCAGCATTTTATTTAAGGTTCTCAATTGTGTCAAGGAAATGAAACAAGTGGCATAAAGATCAGAAAGTATAAATGGAACTGTCTTGCCTGGTGCAATGGTTCATGTCTACAGTCTTAGCACTTGGGGAGGCTAAGGCAGAAAGATTGCTTGAGAGAGCCTGGGCAATATAATGAGACACTGTTTCTACAAAAACAAAACAAAACAAAACTACACAAATGAATCGAGACAGGAATACAATGGAAGAGAAATATGTATACAAAAAGTTGTATTTTTATAAATTGATAGTATCAAATTTGGAAAATGTGGAAAAAGTAGAACTCCAAAGTGTTGTTAGTGGCAGTGTAAGTAATAAAAGCGTTTTGAAAAGTAGGAGTTGCTTATAAATTTAAAGCACATGAACCCAACATTATGCAAGAGTCCTACTCCTGAGTATTTACCAAAAGGAAATGAGAAATATGATTCAAGAATTTTTATAAAAATTTTAGTCGTACTATACAAATGACACTCAACAGAATAATGGATACAAAATTATAGCATATTTTTTACAAATATATAGTATATAGGCTGGGCAAGGGGGTTCATGCCTGTAATCCCAGCACATTAGGAGGCCAAGGTGGTCAGAGCACCTGAGATCAGGAGTTCGAGACCAGCCTGGCCAACATGGAGAAACCCCATCTCTATTAAAAATACAAAAATTAGCCAGACATGGTGCTGCATGTCTGTAGTCCCATCTACTCAGGAAACTGAGACAGGAGAATCATTTGAGGTTGCAGTGAGCCGAGATCATGCCACTGCACTCCAGCCTGGTTGACAGAGCAAGATTCTGTCACCAAATATATATATATTTATATATATATTTTTAATATATAAATACATAGTATGTTTATGTAGACAAATATAAATATATAAATATATAATATATTAATATAAAATATCACTTAACGATAAAAATAATAAACAGAAATTTACTGAGGAAGTAAATTTTAAAAATACTATGTTGTGCAAAAGAAGGAACAAGCATAATAACACATACCTAATGATTTCATTTACATGTCCATCAAGAATTGATGAATATAATCAATGGTGATGGATATCAGAAGAGTGGTTGAGCAGAAATTGACTAAGAAGAAACACGAAAAAAATATTTTTGCATTGTGGAATTGTTCTGTGTCTTTACTGGTGTATTACACAGATTATGTATATATATATATATATATATACCTTATTTTTTTTGAGACAGGGTCTTGCTCTGTCACCCAGACTGGAGTGCAGTCACACAACCTTGGCTCATTTGCAACCTCCAACCCCCAAGTTCAAGCAATCCTCTCACCCCAGCCTCCTGAGTAACTGGGACTACAGGTATGCACCACCATACCTATCTAATTGTTATATTTTTTGTAGAGGCAGTCTCGCCATGTTTCCCAGGCTGGACTTGAACTCTTGAGCTCAAGGGATCCACCCAACTTGGCCTCCCAAAGTGCTAGGATTACAGCTATGAGCCACCATGCCTGGCCAGATATTTTATATTTTATAAATATTTAACACATATTTTTGTCAAAATTCATTTGATTTTACTCCTAACGTGAGTGCATTTTATTGCACGTAGATTTTAATTAAAAAATTAAAAATATATTTCTCATTACATACAATACCGATTAGCTGGAGTCTCAAACCTATATTATCTTACTCTTTAACTCCAGCTGATAAAATATATGTCATTGGAATGTCGCTAACTGCTGGAGATAAGTTAAAAAAAAGATATAGCAAAACTTTCATGGCTCATAAAACTAACTTCATGGAAGTAAAACATGTCATTTTGGTTCATATCTTGTTCAGCAAATGTGGTAGTTAGAATTTTAAGTCCATCCCCATAATTTCCCCCAAGATTTTCAAACATAATCACTGGGAATGTAAAATGATCATATATTGTACTTGTGATTATGTCACATGACAAAAAGGTATTTTGCCATGTGACATGAAATCCTACTATATGTCTAGAAACGGTAGGATCGGATTATGTGTCAACAATACTAATGACAATAATAAAACATCTTTATATAAAATATCTTCTGCAGATGACAACATGCATATATTTTCTCCGTTTTGTAATTCATTTTTTTGATTATGCATTCCTTTCTCCTTGAAAACCCTTTCTGCTGCATCTCACTACAATTTAGTGTCATTATCTTCTCTCAGGGGAATATGGTGCTCAATTGCTTGAAAAGGGCAGTCAGTGCTTCTTGGCAGCAGAAAAATTAGTCAGGCAGGGCTATGACTCTGAATACTGAATTAGGACACTGAGGATGTTTTAACAGGTGTACTTTCCATTCAGGTAAGCCAAAGGTTGGTGAATTTTTTTTGTAAAGGGGCAGATAGTAAATATTTTATGCTTTGCAGGCAATATGGTCTTTGTTGTACCTACTCAACTCTATCATTGTGGCTTCAAAGCAGTCATAGACAGTATGTTAACAAATGACCATGTCTGTGTTCTAATAAAACTTTATCTACAAAAGGAGGAAGTGAACTAGATTTGGCTCTCTGCCATAGTTTAATGATCCTTAAATTAAGCCATTAATTTCATAGACTTTTAGAGTTATATAAGACCACAAGATCAATCTCTAATACTTCGTCTTATGGAAATGGAAACTGGGACTAAGGGAAAGAAAATTACTCTGTCCAAACTCACAATACTAATTAGGGAGTAATTCTGGCCTAGAAGCTAGATATCCCAACTCACTCTTCAGTGAGTAGCCACTGCATTGTGTTAAATTTACATTTTTCCTGATTGAAAAAAAAAAAAAGCAGTTGCCGTAATCTTATTTTTGCATATCTCCCCTATATACATCTTGAATGTTTAAATTATTCTTTTTATTACAAGAGGTAAATGCTTTCTAGATTACTCAGATGAGACCGCAAAACACACTGATGCCTGAATATACAAATGAAAAACTCAAAACCTCTTTCTTCAACTGGACACTGAGGTTTCCACTATTTAGGGTTGCCTGCCTCATGGGTGATCTCTTAAAACAGATTCCACTTAGGGCCAGGCCGGTGGCTCACACCTATAATCCCAGCACTTTGGGAGGCCAGGGAGAGTGGATCACGAGGTCAAGAGATCAAGACCATCCTGGTCAACATGGTGAAACCCCGTCTCTACTAAAAATACAAAAATTAGCTGGGCATGGTGGCACACGCCTGTAGTCCCAGCTACTGGGGAGGCTGAGGCAGGAGAATTGCATGAACCCAGGAGGCGGAGGTTGCAGTGGGCTGAGATTGTGTCATTGCA
>NW_016107373.1:5488936-5532532 GCF_001604975.1 Cebus imitator | reverse complement strand
AAAAAAAAAAAAAAAAAAAAAAAAAACCAAAACCAAAAAACAGATTCCACTTAGATAAAGTCTTAGTGATTCCTTTATATGAAGGTGTCAGCAAAACTATTTCATATATTTTTAGTCTTCTTGGACTTCACTTACACATATTTTAGACTGTTTAAGGTTGTCCACTAGTTATTTAGATTCTATTTGGTTTTTAATTTTTTTCTATATGCTTCTGCACCATCAATGCTTATTGACCTTTTCAGTTTTTCAAGTTCCTTGATACTTTCTTCTGAAGTTTTTTCCTCCAGTATCAAATTTATCTAATGTTCATTGTTTTCTTCCTTGGTTTGTTAGTGTTCTTTTTTCTATCTTATATGTGATGTTTTTTACTTCTAGAATTTTGACTTGATTATTTTGTACAGATTCCCTTTCTTAGCTGAGAATATATTTCTGTTCATTTATTCACTTTCTTTTTGCCTGTAAGTCCTTGAATATACATAATTATTTTTAAATATTGCCTAATTTGTTGCCTATTTCATATTTTTAATCATAAGCAAGAAATTGTATATAAAAGAATAGTGGAATTTGAAGTGTATTATTGTTTCATTTTTCTGTTTTTCTCAGAAATGGTGAGTTATTTTGAGATGTCTGGCAACTAAGGTGAAGTGCGAAATTAATCTGCAACTGAGGTTTACTATTAATAAGACTGAATTTTTGGTTAGCCCAATCACCCACTATTGTGCTACTGTGGACCCTTCTTGTGAGTGGCCAATCTTTCTTATCTTTAAAGTTTGGTCTAAGATGCCATTGGTTCATGTTTTCATCTTCAGAATCAGCAATAGTGGTCATTTTGCTCTAATAAGCATAGTAAGAATGTTCAAGCCTGCAGAGACTTTTTATTCTTTTCTGCCTTGCATTTCTGGTCATTTACTGAGGCAAAATAGAGTTATAAATTGTCAGATTAAAGATGATTATTTTTACTGTTAACTTACATTAGACTCTCAACTCCATACCTCTCCACGTTCTTCACCAATGCTTATAGCTGAACTTTGTTGTTGATCTCTTTTAACCTGGTATATTCTCTGGAAGGCATTCTTCTTTTGCCCACATCTAGATCTGGCATTTTCCCCAGGAAAAATCCAGAACTTTCTTCTCATTTGTGAAGGGTTCCTTTTTTCTGAAATGAGTTATCCTGGGCTTTCTTAAATCCACCATTCTTTGAGACCCTTGCATATAAGTACATCTATTAAACAGACTTTTTTCAGTGTTGAAATAGTTTGAATATATGTCTCTGCCAAATAGCATGTTGAATTGTAATCCCTAATGTTGGAGATGGGGCCTGGTGGGAAGTGATTGGATTATGGGGGTGGATTTCTCATGAATGGTTTAACATCATCCACATGGTTCTGTTTTCACAATAGTGAGTTCTTACAAGATCTGGTTTTGTAAAAGTGTATGGCACCTCCCCTCCACCTCTTGCTCCTGGTTCCTCCACCTTACTCTCACTTCCACCATGGGAGATGCCTTCTCCCACTTCACCTTCTGCCATGAGTATAATCTTCCTGAGACCCTCCAAAAGCCAAGGAGATGCCAGTGCCATGCTTCCTATGCAGTCTGCAGAACTGAGAGCCAATTAAACCTCTTGTCTTTATAAATTACCCAAGCTCAGGTATTCCTTTATAGCAGTGCAAGAATAGCCTAATACAAGTGTTAAAATCTGCTTACATCACAACTTGACATAAAATTAATTTTACCCACTCCTATGTTGTTTTCTTGAGTGCCCCATTTGCTGTTAGCTAATAGTTTTATCTAGTTTCTCCAGTCTGTTTCATTATTAATGACATACAAACATCTGACTAATCCTACCTGTGCTTTATTTGTTTGTCATAGTCAATATGCCAGGAAACTATTGTGCATTGGGTCATTCTTGGTTCCTGGATTGTTAGATAAATGTTGGGGTTGCATGTCCTTGCTCCTTCATTCCTTAGTATTTTCTGTTTGGCATTCATTTTATATTAGTTTCTCTCAATGCAGGATTTGATGTTAACATTGTATGTATTTGATTTCTTGTGGGAGAGTTCTCAAGAGAAACTAGTAGGATGAAAGGAACATGATAGGAATGCTGAAGGGGAAAGGAGTAGTGTGGTTTCAGATGAATTCAAATCCAACATTCTCTTCACATGATTTTTGGAATCTAAACTGCATCTGTTCTTTTTGGAAGCAAAAGGAGGAGGATGACACCTAACCCCCAAGCTTGTTGGGGAAGGCAGCTTTAACCTCTCAAGAACAATCTTCAGGAAAATAATGCAGTTATCAATCAATGAACTCACAGCAGCTTAGGGACTGGTGCCACAGCAGAGCTGGTGATGGAAATACAGGGAACTGGGTGGGAAATAAATAGAGTCCCACTAAAGTTTCTAATTGTCCTTAAATTACATATGGCTATTAATTTTCCTGGAAATAATCCATAAGCAGAAAACTCTCACTGTGGAAACGCTATTAAAAGATCTAGAATACTAAAAATTAATTATCCAACACAGGTTGTTTCTATCTTCCTGTAGGGGAAACTTACTGAAGATATTTAAAAAACAAACCAAAAGAAAAAACCCAACACAGAGAAACATTATTATTCTACCCCATGCAGAAATCCAAATAGTGTAGTGTCTTGAAACAACAGTGTATGAACCAGAAGAGAGGTCAGGGCACAGTTCCCTTGCTATATTGAGCAACACTGTCTATTTAATCATCTGGGGTCAAAAAGGATCTGACTATAGGCCCATTTGTGCTGACTTGAGTTAAACCAAAGTGTCAAAATTTTTTCACGGATCATGACCCGCCTTAGCCAATTTTTAGAACTCTTCCCCCTAAATGAGGAAGCCACCTTGGATGGCTATTCAAAAATAAATCTTTGAGCTTTGTTCTTAATATATTTTATTTTAACTTTCTAAATATGTACACATATTTAGTAGTTTAATAACAATTTCTTGTTGAGCAATTTCTTGTGAACATCAATCACACAAAGACTGAGAGTTCCAGTGACAATTTATCACATAGTTCCCTTAAAGTCTGTGGCCCAGTTTTGGTGAAGAATAGGGTATATAATGAATTTTCTGCCTGGAAATATAAGCATATAGTCTTTATAATTAGAATGCTAAGCAATAAACTACTCTTGTTGTATAATTCTATTTAGAGAAAAATGTATATGCATTTTTTCCTTAATTTTTCCTGTGTAAATTCTAGCGTGGACTGATTTCCCTCATACAGATGAATAATTTCTGGATGCATTGTTTTTTAGGCATGTTTTGTGAAACAAAGTGTGATATAGCTCATGGGAAAAAAGTCAAAAATATTTCATGGTCAATTAAGTTACTTTCCCTTTATACTGCTGTAGTAAAGGCAAATACGTATTTTTAGTGAAGGAACCTGTTTAATTTTGCTTATATTTGTGCTGGCCAAATTATTGTTTGGCCATCTATGTCTCTGAATTTTTATTAGTGCTAATTTTATTTTCCAGTAATGTTCCCCTCCCCCCAAAAAAAGCTGGAATATAGGTTGGAAACTGTTCCTTTGGGGTCATGCAGATTTTTAATAGAAGTGGCACCTAGGTAAACTTAAAATTAAGAATCACTCACACCCTCTTTCTTTCATTTTCTCTCAACATTATTTTTATTCCTCCTATTTCTCTGGATGTGCTATGCTGTCATTATGCCTAATCTCAACACAAGAAAGATAAGGATAATACACATACATATATTTGTTTCCTGAGTATTGGAATGGGCACCAATTTGACTTAAACAATCTGGATTTAAATAGCACATCTACTCTTAACTAGCCACATAATATTTGGCATTTTAACCTTCAAATTTCTACACTATTAAAAAAGAAACCATAATGTTACTGTATTCATCTGTTTTCACACTACTATAAAGAACTACCAGAGACTGCACAACTTATAAGAAGTGTAACTGACTCACTGGTTCCACAAGCTTTACAGGAGGGATGGCCAGGGAGGCCTTATGATACAGTAATAGTGGAAGGTGAAGGGGAAGTAAGTGCTATCATCACATGGTGGAGCAGGAGAGTAAGAGAGTGAAGTGCTACACAGTTTTAAACTACCAGATCTCATGAGAACTCACTCACCATTTTAAGAATAACAAAGTGAAAATCCACCCCCATGATCCAATCACCTCCCACCAGGACCCTCCCTCAACACTGGGAATTATAATTCAACATGAGATTTGGGTGAGAACACAGAATCAAACCATATCATTCCCCCCTTGGCCCTTCTAAACTCTCATGTCCTTCTCACATTTCAAAACATAACCATGCCTTCCCAAAAGTCCCCCAAAGGCTTAACTCATTCCAACATTAACTCAAAAGTCCAAAGTTTCATCGAGACACAGCAAATTCCTTCCACCTACGAGCTGCAAAATAAAAAACAAGTTAGTTACTTTCAAGATACAATGGGGGTAAAGGCATTGTGTAAGCATTCCCATTCCAAAAGGGAGAAGTTGGCCAAAACAAGGGAATAAAGGCCACATGCAAGTCCAGAACCCTGCAGGACAGAAATTCAGTCTCAAGGCTCCAAAATAATTGCCTTTGGCTCCACACCTCACATCTTGGGCATGCTGATACAAGGGGTGGGATCTCAAGGTCTTGGGCAGCTCCACCTCTGTGGCTCTGCAGAGCAGATCCCCTGTGGCTTTTCCAGGTACACAATGCAAGCCATCGATAGATCTACCATTCTGGGGTCTGGAGGATAGTAACCCTCTTCTCATAGCTGTACTAGGCAGTACCCAGTGGGGACTCTGTGCGGGAGACCCAACCTCGCATTTCTTTTCCACACTACATTAGTAAGATTCTCCATGAGGCCTCTGCCCTTGCAGCAGACTTCTGCCGGGACATCCAGGTATTTCCATACATCCTTTGAAATCTAGGCAGAGGCTCCCAAACTTTAAACCTTGCCTTCTGCTCACTGCAGGCCCAACACCATATAGAAGACACCAAGGCTTGGGGGTTGAAACCTCTGAAACAATGGCCTGAGCTTTACCTTAGACCTTTTTAGCCACAACTGAATCTGGAGCAGTTGGGACACAGGGTATCATGTCCCAAGGCTGCGTAGAGTAGCAAAGCCTGGGCCTGGCTCGTGAAACCGTTTTTTCCTCCAAGGCCTCTGGACCTATTATGGGAGTGGCTTCCATGATGGTCTTTGAAATGCCCTGAATGCATTTTCCCTCATTTTCTTGCTATTAACATTTGGCTTTTCTTTCTTTTTCTTTTTTTCTTGAGATGGACTCTCACCTTGTCTTCCAGGCTGGAGTGCAGTGGTGCGATCTCAGCTCAGTGTCACCCCTGCCTCCTGATTTCAAGTGATTCTCCTGCCTCAGCCTCCCAAGTAGCTGGAATTACAGGCATGCACCACCACATCCTGCTAATTTTTGTATGTTTAGTACATATGGGGTTTCACCATGTTGGCCTGGCTGGTCTTGAACTCCTGACCTCAGGTGATCCACCCATTTTGGCCTCCCAAAGTGCTAGGATTACAGGTGTGAGCCATAGTGCCTGGCCTGGTTTTTCTTTACTTACACAATTTTTTTGCAGCCATCTTGAATTTCTCCTCAGAATATGAGATTTTCTTTACTACACATTGTCAGGCTACAAATTTTCTGAACTTTTATGCTCTGCTTCCCTTTTAAATATAAGTTATATCTTCAGGTCATTTCTTTGTTTATGCAAATGAGCATAGGCTTTTAGAAGGAGCCAGGCCACATCTTGAATGCTTTGCTGCTTAGATATTTCTTTTGCCAGATACCCTAAGTTATTTTGAAATAACTATGAATTTACAGGAAGTTGTGAAACATGTACAAGAAATTATTACGTGTCATATTGATTATCCCTCATCTCCATTATTGTAATCTCCTAGTCTTGTTGCTTTAAAAATGTAACATAAGTGGAATCACATAATATATAGCCTTCTGAAAATATTTTTCTATGCTTTAAGTTTGTTTTTAAACAATACAACTTAATTGAGGTTTATGTAAATTGTCATATGCATGAACAGTTTGTTCCTTTTCATTGCTGAGCAATATTCCATATTATGGAATTGTGATTATTAAGTGTATATGTCAAATTGGCCATGGGGTTCCCACATTAAATGCTTTTTAGTGTATCTATGATAATATTTTCAGATGAGATTAGAATATGAATTTTTGAACTTAATAAAATAGATGGTCCTCCCTATTTGAGCAGGCATCAACCAATTCATTGAGAGCCTAAATAGAGCAAAAGATTAAGAAAAGAAAGAATTCACTCCTTTTCATCTCGGTTTCTCATATTTCAGATATTGACTCGATTACACCACCTGCTTTTCCAGATCTCTCTCTTGTAGATGGAAGATTATGAGACTTCTGATTCCCATAATTATCATAATCATGTGATCAAATTCAATTTCTCTCTAAATGTCTCTCTCTTTGTGTGTGTGTGTGTGTGTGTGTGTGTGTGCCTATGTATAAAATATATCCTACTAATTCTATTTATATGAAGAGCCCCAAATATTACAAGATGCAGTAACATTTGTTTAGCAAATAATACAGTGGTGGACATTTGAGTAAGTTTTCAGTGTTGGGTTATTATCAATAGACCTGCTGTGAACATTTGCATGTAAGTTTCTGTAGGAATATGTTTTTATTTTTCTGGGGTAAATGTCAAAGAGTACAATTTCTGAGTCATATTCTAAAGCCATTTGTAGCTTTAAAATAATTATTAACATGTTTCATAGAACAGATATGCTATTTTGCATTCATACCAAAAATATGAGTGATTCAGTTTCTCCAGATTATTGCAAGCATTTGATGTTACCACAATTTCACATTTTAACCATTCTGATAGTGTGTAGTAATATATCACTGTGATTTTAATTTTCATTTCTGCAATAGCTAATAAGGTGGAACAACTTTTCATGTAATTATTTTAATCTCTTTATTATTTTTAGAGTAGATTAACAAAACTAAAAATGGTTTATTAAAAATTATAACAAAATAAGTGAACTTTGGGTAAAACCAATAAAGCAAGATTGTAGAAGGCAAAACCTTAGAGAAATAAAATAAAATGTTGACAAAGCTATAAATAAATAAAGAAGACCTAAAAAAGTAAAAGAATAATAAAATTTAAAAGTTTGTGCTACTTAATAGGAAAACTTAGATATTACAAACAATTTTCTAGGAAGCAATAACAACTAATCAGACTCAAGGAGAAAAGAAAATATGAATAGGTTTAGTAAAAACAAAATCATACAATGGAGATACTACTACATACCCACTAGTATAATCAGAAAAAAATAATCAGATAACATGTTGGTAAGGAAGTACCAAAATTAGAACCTTCATACACTGCTGGTTGGGAATAAATAATTGTACATCTGCTTTAGAAGACAATTTAACAACTCTTAAGTTAGTAAAATATAAGGTTTTCATATAATCTAGAAATTCCATTCTTAGGTATAATCACTAGAGAAATGAAGGTACGTGAAGAAGCTTGTACATGAATGTTTATAGAAGCATTATTTATTACGGCCAAAAAGTGTAAACAACCAAAATGTTCATCAATCAATCTGTATATTCTTTTCAGTAAAATATCTATGTCTTTTTTCCACCATCTATTGAGTTTATTTAACTTCTAATTAAAGATTTTTTTATGTTCTAGATAGAAGACCTTTGTCAGATATACATTTGCCAATACTTTCTCCCAGTCAGTACTTGGTTTTGAATCCTCTTAGAGATATTCACATAGCAGAAGTTGTTAATTTTAATCAAGACCAAGATATGTATTTTTTCTTTCATGGATTATATTTTGTTGTCATATGAAGAACTCTTCATCCAATTCTAGGTCCTACAGAATTTTTTCCTATGTTTTCATTAAGGTTTAGATTTATACTTTATATTCAAATCCATAGTCCAACATGAATTAATTTTTGTAAAAGAGTGAAGCTCAGGTAAAAGATTACTATTTGTTTTGTTTATCTTTCTTTATTTCTTTCTTTTTCTTTTCTTCTTTCTTTCTTTTTCTTTCTTCTTTCTTAAAGATTTTGGTTTTTTTTTTATACTTAAAGATTTTGGTTTTTTTTAATACTTCTGGGGTAAATGTGCAGATCCTGCAGGTTTGTTACATAGGTATACACGTGCCATCGTGGTGGTTTGCTGCATCCATTGCCCTGTCATGGTATTTCTTCAAATTCTGTCCCTCCCCAATACTCCCACCCCCTGCTATGCCTCCCCTAGCCCCCCACCCCCCAGGCCCCAGTGTGTGATGTTCCCTACTCTGTGTCCATGTGTTCTCATTGTTCAACACCCACTTATGAGTGAGAATATCCAGTGTTTGGTTTTCTGTTCTTGTGTCAGTTTGCTGAGAATGATGGTTTCCAGTTTCATCCATGTTCCTGCAAAGGACATGAAATCATTGTTTTTTATAGCTGCATAGTATTCCATGATGTGTATGTGCCACATTTCCTTTATCCAGTCTATCATTAATTGGTATTAATGATTTTTTATGGGTTCTCTGTGTTGTGGTTGTTGTTGCCTATAGATGCCAAATTGCTACAGTATCAGGTGTTGAAAAGGCTACCCTATCTCAATTGAATTGGCTTTATGCATTTTTGGGCTTTATTTCTGTTTTATTATTTTAATCTTCTTACAAAGAAAATTGCATAAAACAAAAATAATAACAAAGAATTACGAGATTTTTAATAACACATAAAGGTAAAATGTATGACAAAAATTGCTCAAAGATTAAGAGAAAAATTAAAATATTTTGTTGAAAAATAATTATTTTTACAAAACATGGTAAAATAGTAACAGAAGGTCCCAGCACTTTGGGAGACTGAGGCAGGCAGATCACCTAAGGTCAGGAGTTAGAGACCAGCCCAACATGGAGAAACTCCATCTTTACTAAAAATACAAAATTAGCAGGGCATGGTGGCATATACCTGTAATCCCAGCTACTCTGGAGGCTGAGGCAGGAGAATCACTTGAACCTGGGAGGCAGAGGTTGTGATGAGCCAAGATCATGCCATTGCACTACAGCCTGGGCAACAAGAACAAAAGTTTGTCCCCCTAATAAAATGCCAGAAAGATTATACTGTGAAAAGTATAACCTACACATCATGAAGAAGCTGTGAAAATTTAAATACAAAATTTCTGCTATTAAGTCAACAAAGGAGATTAAAAGGGAATAAACAAAATTTAATTATCTAAAAAAGTGAAAGAAAAGGTAAAATTGACAGGAAAGTAGAATACAAATAATAATATGGTAGATTTAAGCCCACTTATATCAACAATTATATTAAATGTAAATGGTCTACACAATCCAATTAAAAGTCAACTATTTTAAGATTAGATAAAAATGCAGGACCAACTGTATGCAACCTAAAAGAAATCATTTGAAATATGGAAAGAAAATGTCAAGTAAAAAGGTAGTACAAGGTGTGTCACACTGTCATAAATAAAAATGAATAGGGACTATATATTAATGTATATTTGGTGTAAAGAATATTGCCAGAGAAAAGAGCACTCATTGTATAGCAATAAACAGGTCTGTTAATTAAAAGGACAAACAGGCCTGGTGGTGATGAAATCTCTCAGCAATTGCTTGTCTATAAAGGATTTTCTTTTTCCTTTGCTTATGAAGCTTAGTTTGGCTGGATATGAAATTCTAGGTTGAAAGTTCTTTTCTTTTAGGATGTTGAATATTGGCCCCCACTCTCTTCTGGCTCGTAGGGTTTCTGCTGAAAGATCTGCTATGAATGGGACCTAAACTCCAGAGCTTCTGTACAGCAAAAGAAACAATCATGAGAGTGAACTGGCAACCAACAGAATAGGAAAAAATTTTTGCAATCTACCCATCTGACAAAGGCCTAATATTCAGAATCTACGAACAACTTAAACTTACAAGAAAAAAAAAAAAACCCCATCAAAAAGTGTGCTAAAGATATGAACAGACACTTTTTAAAAGAAGATATTTATGCAGCCAACAAACACATGAAAAAAAAAGCTAATCATCACTGGTCGTCAGATAAATGTAAATGAAAACTACATTGAGATACCATCTCATGCCAGTTAGAATGACAATCATTAAAAAATCTGGAGACGACAGATGCTGGAGAAGATGTGCAGAAATAGGAACATTTTACACTGTTGGTGGGAGTGTAAATTAGTTCAACCATTGTGGAAAACAGTGTGGCAATTCCTCAAGGACCTAAAAATAGAAATTCCATTTGACCCAGCAATCCCATTACTGGGTATATTCCCAAAGTCCCAAAGGATTATAAATCATTCTATTATAAAGACACATGCACACATATGTTCATTGCAGCACTGTTTATAATAGCAAAGACCTAGAACCAACCCAAATGCCCATTGACGATAGACTGGACAAGGAAAATGTGGCACATATACACCATGGAATACTATACAGCCATAAAAAACCATGAGTTCATGTCCTTTGTAGGGACATGGATGAACCTGGAAACCATCATTCTCAGCAAAGTGACACAAGAACAGAAAATCAAATGCCACATGTTCTCACTCATAGGTGGGTGTTGAACAATGAGAACATATGAATACAGGGAAGGGAGCATCACAAACTGGGGTCTGTTGGGGAGGGCCAAGGGAGGGACAGTGGTGGGGTGGAGAGGTTGGGGAAGGATAACACAGGGAGAAATGCCAGATGTAGGTGACGGGGGGATGGAGGCAGCAAACCACATTGCCACGTGTGTACCTATGCAACAATGCTGCATGATCTGTACATGTACCCCAGAACCTAAAGTACAATTAAAAAAAAAGAGGACAAACAATTCTAAATATGTTTGCATTTAATAACAGATTCAAATACTGACACAAAATGTGAATAAAATGCTAGACTAGAAACATTCAAAACAGTCAGTGATGACAAAACAATTTTCCTTATGACAAACAGAAGTAGACAGAAATTTTCTAGAATACACAAAACTAAAAAAGCACAATTAACCAGCTTTACATAATGGACATTTACAGGGCATTTCACACAACAGTAGCAAAACATATTCTTTTCAGGTACCGCAAAACATTTGCCACACCTGGCCATAGAACAAATAACATTGAATTTTAAGACTTAATGCATCCTCAGTATATTTTTGACCAAAATGAAATATAATTAAAAATTGATTACAACTATTTGGAATCCAAATTAGACATTTTTAAATAAAAAATAAAATAGAGATGGGCAGATACTTAATGGGTCAAAGAAAATGATCAACATAAAAATTTGAAAATATTTTTCAGTGAATTACAGTTGTTGTTCCATGACAAAATGTGTGCAATTCAGGTACTACAGTGTTCGGGGGAAAATATATATACTAAAAAAATAAGATAGTTAAATAAGCAATGAGCTAAACCTCTCCCCGAAAAGCTAGCAAAAGAAGATTTGATTAAATCCAAAGAAAGTAATGTAACCAAGAAATAGAAAACATTAAGAAAAAAAATCCACAAAATTAGAAGCTTAGTTTTTTAAACATAAATTGATAAACACCCAACTAAACTAGGGGGAAAAAGTAAAGAATGGACTGAAAATATAAAAAATGCAAATGTTGTCATTATTTCATATTCCACATGTTAAAAGGTTAAAAAAGGCTCATTATTAACTCTATGCCAATACATCTGACAATTTGAAAAACACAACTTATCAAAATTGATACTAAAACAGCCAAAATTTGAGTAGCTCTCTACTTATTAATTTATTAAATAAACTCAAACCTTCTGATTGAGACAGCTCCAAGAGCAGATGGTTTCACTGGTAAAATTTTTCAAACATTTGAGAAATAATACAATCTTACACAAACTTTTCCAGAGGATAAAAAGTGTTAAAATACCTCAACACGCATTTTATGAGCTGGCAAACTAGGTATCAAAAAGCCTAAGGAATATTGCAAAAAAGGAAATTTACAGATCAGTATCTCCCAGGAATAAAGACACAAAAAAACTCAATGTAATATAAATTATTATAATTGATTGTTAAATAAATATTATATCTTATTAGCATTAAGTAAAAATTATGTAAATAAACAAATGTTCATTCCAGGAACATAAAATTGGAATAAAACTCATGAATACCATATGCCATGTTAACAGAATAAAGAGAAAATATGTATCAGTATCTCAATAAGTGTAGAACAATCATTTGATAAAGTCTAATATCTATTTATTAAATAACAACAAAGAATATTCTCAGAAAACCAGGAATAGAATATTTTCAGTCTAGTAAGAAGAATATGCAAAAAAAGTAATAGGCAAACAAACAATAAGAACTCCAGGAGAAAATACAATAAAACATTGAATGTTTTCTTTTGCAGGCTGAAAACAAGGTAAAAATGCTCATCACCTCAAATTCTATTAAATATATTATTAGAGGTAACGTAGTAAATGGTCAGTGCAATAGAGAAAATGCAAAAAGACAATAAAATAAAGCATATGAGAAAGGCCGGGCACAGTGGCTCACACCTGTAATCCTGGTACTTTGGTAGGCTGAGGGGGGTGGATGACCTGAGGTCAGGAGTTCAAGACTAGCCTGGCCAAGATGGTGAAACCTCATCTCCACTAAAAATAAAAATTAAAAAATTAGCCAGGCGTCGTGTTGCACACCTATATATAATCCCATATAATAGGCAGGCTGAGACACGAGAATTGCTTAAACCCAAGAAGCAAAGATTGCAGTGAGCCAAGATCCCACCACTGCACTCCAGCCTGGGTGACAGAGCAAGACTCTGTCAAAAAAAAAATATATATATATATATGAGAAAGAAATAAAAATTACCATTATTTACAGGTGACATATTTATGCACACAAAAAATAAAATGATTCTGAAAATAAACTGTTAGAAATAATAATAATTTCTGAATAAAATGTTAATATAGAGAAATCAATTGCATTTCTAGAGATCATTGCCACCCAATTGTTTATAAAGTTTACAGGCATTATTTTCAATAGTACCAAAGATATGAAAACAGGATACATTTAGTGAAAGAAATATAAGACATATAAGCATCGAAACCTATAAATATTGTTTAGAAAATTACAGAATATTTAATAAATTGAGGGATATATCATATACCCTGTTGATGAGTTAGAAGACACAATATTATGAATAGTCAATTCTCCTCCAATTTTATTTTTAAATAAATGTAATGCAATCTTAATTAAATCCCACCAGGACTTTAAGCAAAAATTTGCCACTAATTTTAAGGATTCTCTGTGAAAATGACCTAGGATAACCAAGATGACCTTAGAAAAGGAGAGAAAAACTAAAAGACTTACAGTATTAAATATCAAGAATTATTTTAAAGCTAAAATGTCTAAGACACTGTAGTATCTATGCAAGAATCTAATGGAAGAGAATAAGCAGCCCAGACACAGATACAAACATAACAACACTTGATTTTCAACCTAGAGGCCACTAAAATTCGGCATGAATAGGATAGTCCTTTAATTAGCACTTCTTGCTCCACTGGATATTATATTTAAAAATAAACTATTTGGCTTCTACTTTACAGCATACAGAAGAGTTAATTACATATAGGCTAGAACATAAATTGGGAGGTGAAATGTGGCAGGAAGTTAAACTGGAAACATTAAAAAAAAAGTGAAAATCATGTTTTTGCTAAAATTTCAAGGAAAAGTATGAATTCTTATTTTTTCAAAATTTATAATCCCTAATAAAATATAAATAGGTATTACATTTAACATAGGTTTCTAAGAATCTATATATACTACGTATACCTTTATTAACATGCTAACATAGAAAATCATTCCTTGGAGAGATCCAAGATGGCTGATCACTAGCAGCTTGGGATTGTAGCTCCCAGTGAAAGTGCAGAGAACAAGGGGACACCACACTTTCAGATGAATTTTTGTTGCTCACGCACCAGGAGATTCCCAGCGGAGGAACCCCACGGGTCACCAGCGCGACGCTTGTGGCTGGCGAGGTGGTTTTGCCACTGCCTTGGTGCGGCAGTTCTTGGTGCAGAGTCAGAAAAGCATCATCAATCATAACACTGCTGTTTTGGCCGGTGCAGTGGGTTGCTCAGATTTTAGCGCTGGGAATCAACAAGTTGGACGTCCACTCAGAAACCCAATTATAAAGATGGTAATTATAAAGACCACAGATGGATAAATCTATAAAGAAGGGAAGAAAACGGTCTAAAAAGGCTGAGAATACCCAAAATCAGAACGCCTCTCCCTCTACAGGGGATCACAGTTCCTCATCAGCAATGGAACAAGGCCTGAAGGAGAATGAGTGTGTTCCATTAACAGAAGCAGGCTTCAAAAGGTGGATGATAAAAAACTTCTGTGAATTAAAAGACCTTGTTCTAATGCAATGCAAAGAAACTAACAACTTTGAAAAAAGGTTTGAAGAAATGTTAACAAGAATACACAATTTAGAGAGGAATATAAGTGAATTAATGGAGCTGAAAAACACAACACGAGAACTTCGCAAACTATGCACAAGTTTTTACAGCTGAATCGATCAAGCAGAAGAAAAGATATCAAGTCGAAGACCAACTTAATGAAATAAAACGAGAAGACAAGTTTAGAGAAAAAAGGATTAAAAGGAATGAGCAAAGTCTCCAAGAAATATGGGACTATGTGAAAAGACCTAATCTACGCTTGATAGGTGTACCTGAATGTGACCAAGAGAATCAATCCAAGCTGGAAAATACGCTTCAGGATATTATTCAGGAAAACTTTCACAACTTAGCAAGGCAGGACAATATTCAACTCCAGGTAATACAGAGAACACCACAAAGATAGTCCTCAAGAAGACCAACCTCAAGGCACATAATCGCCAGATTCACTAGGGTTGAAATGAGGGCGAAAATACTGAGGGCAGCCAGAGGGAAAGGTCAGGTTACCCATAAAGGGAAGCCTATCAGAATCACAGAAGATTTCTCAGCAGAAAGCTAGAAGAGAGTGGGGGCCAACATTCAACATCCTTAAAGAAAAGAACTGTCAACCCAGAATTTTACATCCAGCCAAACTAAGCTTCATAAGCAAAGGAAAAATAAAATCTTTTGTGAACAAGCAAGCACTCAGAGATTTCATCACCAGGCCTGCTTTACAAGAGCTTCTGAAAGAACCACTACACATAGAAAGGAACAACCAGTATCAGCCTTTCTAAAAAATACCAAAAAGTAAAGAGGATCAACATAATCAAGAATTTACATCAACTAATAGGCAAAACAGCCAGCTAACATTAAATGGCAGTATTAAACTCACATATATTATTATTAATTCTAAATTTAAATCAACTAAATCCCCCAATCCAAAGACACAGACAGGCAAAAAAAGCCCAAACCCATCAGTATGCTGCATCCAGACCCATCTCACATGCAAGGATACACAAAGACTCAAAACAAAGGGATGGAGAAAGATTTACCAACCAAATGGAGAGCAAAAATAAATAAATAAATAAAAAACAGGAGTTGCTTTAAAGCAACAAAGATCAAAAGAAGCAAAGAAGGATATTACATAATGATAAAAGGACCAATGCAACAAGAAGAGCTAAAGATCCTAAATATATACGCACCCAATACAGGAATACCCAGATATATAAGACTTATAAAGAGACTTAGGCTCCCACACAATAATAGTGGGAGACTTCAACATCAATATTAGACAGATCAATGAGACAGAAAATTAACAACGATATCCAGGATTTGAACTCAGATTCAGAACAAGTAAACTTAATTAACATTTATAGGACTCTCCACTTTAAATACACAAAATATACACTCTTAGTACCACATCACATCTATTTACAGGTTTCATTGAAATATTGGTTGGCTGCTTGTTTGTTATTTTCTTCCCTCATTTTTTTTTCATGTCTCTATTAGTAAGCACAATTATAGGCATACCCATTTTTAGATTGCATTCTAGCCCAGGCAATAAAGCAACACCCCAGTTCTCTCTCCCTCTTCCTCTTTCTCTTTTTTCCTCTCCTTCATTCTTTTTTTTTCTTTCTTACTTTCTTCTTCTTTTTTTTTTAGAAAAAAAAAAAAGAAACAACTTTTGAAAGCTTATAGACTCTAAAAAGCATGAGTAGCCTTTTAAATGCCTGATGTGTAAATGATACCGTGTTATATATTACATATCACTGTTCCCAGAGTGTGATACCATCTATGGTATTCAAAAGAAGTGCAGGTGGTATCTGAACAAACATATTTTGCTTCCATAGTTATAGATGCATTTTTTTGTGAATTGAGAAAACATGGCAAAAAGCACATCAAACATGAGACAATCTTAAAATAATGCATCGTTAAATTAAACACAAAAACAGAAAATAAAAACATAAATATTTAGTGAATCTAAAATACAGATTAAGGAAAAAAATAAGTAGTAAGTAGTAAGTAGATATGGCAGAAATTGTAAAAGCAATTCATAAATGACTGAAATTTGGGGTGTTTATCATGTATTCAGGAAGAAAGATGCAAAAAATAAGCCCATTGCCAGGAAAGAAGGTTTAAGTTAGTCATTTAAGGTTCCATTTATGCAGAGGGAAATGACAGAATAACAGGCCATAACGCAGCGGTAAGAGAGAGGTAATACAGTACTTATAAAATGCGTGTGCATAAAAGAGAGATATAAAAAAATTGGACTGGAATTTGAGCCAAGAGATGAAAGAGGTGATAGAATTTTTTACCTCATTGTTTTCAGTGCTGATGTCAGATTCCCTTTCTGCCGGGATAGCTTAAAGAAAAGGAAGCAATTGTCACATTGATTCTTTTCAGCGGCTCCACCTGGTTTTCTTGCCATTTTTCAGGCTCAAACCCCAAATGTCACACTCAACCACCTGTTAACACTGCATTTCTCAAACCTGTAGGAAAGGTATGCTAGCAGAGCATTACAGTAGCGAGTGTTATCATTTATTTTTTCTATTTCAAAACTGTTTTTCTGCACCCAGACTCTAGAGGTTAAAAAAAAAAAAAGAAAGAAAGAAAGAAAATCATTCCTTGACACAATGGCCCAAGACTGAAACTCACAAAATGGGACTGGAAAGACCTTTATTTTCAACATATTAAGATTTGTATCATTTTGACAATAAATTTTTCATATATATTTCCTTTGGCAATACCTTTAAACCTAACAAGTTTAATTTCATCTCGTCGCATGTTGAGGAGTATATCCAGTCTTTGTGTTTTATCTCTTAGTTGTAAAACTTTTATAGTCTTAACATAGGAGGACATAAAGAAAATAAGCAAGTGGATGAGTGAATGAAGGCAAGAAACGGAGAAGAAAAAATGAGAAATAAATAAAGGGAGAGAAAGAGGGTGAGAAAAAATTGTTAAGCAGCAGAGTTCCTCTTAGGTAAAAAGGATAGTTGGTATTTAGGAATCCACTTTACTGGTTATATGTATTAATTCAGATAAGGCCCTTTGTGAATAGCGTTTATAGGATGTGACCAGAAATCAATTAAGTTAAAATAAATTGAATAATTTTTTGATGGACTAGAGTGAAATATATAGCAAAACGGAGGCATTGTAAAGAAGTATGAGAAGCTAAGAAGGAATTTTGAAGCTGGGGCAATTTTACTTACTATTTAATTAATTTATTTATTTGTATATCTTCTTTTTAAAAATGACATATAACAGTTGTGCATATTTTGGGGTGTACATATAATATTTTGATAAGTGTATACAATGTGTAATGATCAAATCAGGGTAATTGGAGTATCCCTCACCTCAAAGATTTATCTTTTCTTTGTGTTGGGAACATGACAAGTATTTTCTTCTAGGTATTTTGAAATACACAATAAAGTATTATTAACTGTGGTTTCCCTACTGTACTATTGAATAGCGGAACTTGTTCCTTCAAATTGTATTTCTGTAGCCCTAACAAGCTTCTCTTCATCATCTCCCCTTGTTTGCTATGTTGATATGCAATTTGCATGGGGTCTTCAGTAAAGTTTCATATACTCACAAATGTCCAGTTCAAGTAGTATTTGGAGAAAATCAAGAGAAAGGAGAATACCATGTCTCACCGGTGCATGACTGAGAGAAGCGAGAAAAAGAAATTAAGATAGGCAGTTCACTGAGAAGAGAAGTGAGAAACCAATATAAACGTGGAAAATTTGCAAAAATCTATGGAAGATCACTGTACTTTCACAGGATGAGGGGTAAGAAAGTTCAAACCAATTTTCTTTAAATATCAAAGGACCGGGTGACCTTTGATACTTTAGTTGCAATATAACTAGAAGGTAGAATAAAGAGTAGAAGCAAATGACCTCTAAGGCCTCATCCAACTCCAAAATGCTTTGATTCTAAGAGAAGCATATGACTGTTTAGCAATATATCAAAGACTTGCCAGTGTGACTGTGGTTTGGGCCAATTATTGCATTTATTTATGGTTTGGGAACTTCATTTAGGGCTTGAGGTACAAGACTAAAATAACTCAAGTTCAAAGAAATAACAGTGACATTGACATTTCACATGATCAGCAAGTCTTTCAGGGAGTTACAGAATGGCAACATTTATAAGTAAGGGATTAGTAGAGAAAACTGTCCCCAAAGCCTCATTACAGAGTAAATCAAACCTGACCTGCTGGTCCAATGTTGTGTCACATCAGAAGAGAGACCAAACCACTAAAAATGGCAAAGGCAGCAAATCCCTTATTGCTTCTTTAGGGTAAAATAGAAAGAGAGAGAAATAAAAAGCCTAAACCAAGCCATTCTGCAAGTTCTTAAAAGTGAGAGGCCCTACGTACTGCCAGTTTTTCGATCGGATTACCCAAGATGGTCTGGAGTTAATTATCAAATGCAAAAATCAATGTCTGCTTATTAACTCTGAATGAAGAAGTTTTAAATGTTTGTCATAAAACTGAGTCTAGTTACCCTAGTCAAAAGTCCAGTGATAAGCAAAAGGGGTCACTCATGCTTAACTCTTTACATGCTGACATTTTCAGGCAGCAGAGAGAGGCACTATATTAACCATGATAGTAATATGAGTAACAGAGGGACTTCTGAATCCCAACACATTGATAGTGCCCTTATGAACATTGTTCTACGATTATAGAGGACTGACTTGGCTGTACAAGATCATACATAACATATGAAAAGGAAAATGTATATTGGTCATCAGAATCGCTACTTGAACTTTAGAGAAGGCCAATGATTAAAGTCCAGACCCTATGGCAGACATATTTTATCGGGAAGAAGATAAGCACCTTGCTTGCAATTTCTGTGACAAAGCTATGGAACTAGAATTCAAACCTATATCTTAATATTGCATTCCAAACAATAGATTATAGAGTAGGAAGAAATGCATGAAACTAAGGTTTAGGAAATTCAACGTCCTGACACTAAGTAGCACTAAGCTAGTCTTGCCACCAACTAGGCTGGTAACACTCAGCAAGTCACTTCATCTCTTTGGCTTACATTTTCCTCACCTGTAAAAAGAAGGAGGTAAATTTTGTGAACTCTCTTCCAGATGACAAGGTTTAATGTTAACTTGCTATGTTTTCATCATCTCTACATTTATAATATAGAATTCCATTTTGAATAATAAGAGGAGACACTTTCCTGGGTCTAAAGACCTAAGGCATACAAAATCATTCATTTATGTCTTACAGAAACACGTTTCTCTTTTTCCAACTTTAAATACCCCACTGTACTCATTTAATTTGAAGGAGTGTTCCCACTGAGCTCTGTGTGAAAAGGAATTGCCATTATATGAATATTTATCCATCCACATTAAACTGGACATGAAAATATTCCAATCACTCCACTCATCCTATTAATATTTCAGCCTGATGGATATGGAAGAATCACTGACTTGTGATCTCTTTCCCAGCTGGTCTCTGCAGAAAGAACTGGAACAATGTATACATACATTTCACTTATTAATTGCATAACTGGATATTTGAGGATTACTCTGACCCTCTGCAGAGCCAGACACACTATAATAAAATATTTCTATGTGGAGAGGCTACTCTAATTTTTCAAGATCCAAGGAATTATAAATTAGAATCTTTTAGATTGCAAGAGACAGACCACCAATTCCTAGTTGCCTCAGAAAGGAGAGTAGGGATGCAAGAATGTTTTAGCTCTTATATATGAAACATTACATGAGATTTCATTTAATTTTGTGCAAATTATCCTCTTTTCATCCCACTCCCTATGCATTTTCCACCTTTCTTCAGCCTTCTCCATGACGAGGGGGATGATTTCTGTTATTTGCCTCACTGACTTTTTTGCAATAGAGTGATGACAATGGGAGGTACCAGCCAGAGACTGAAGAGCTAACTGAGAAAAATACCAGATAATTTCCTTTCAACCCTCTCCATTCTTCAGGGCTGTGTCCACCTCTCTAGCACTAACTGACACCCCCCACAGGACACATCATGACTATTGCAGCTTTTACTGAGCTGGAATAGCACTATTTCTTCCCCTGTCCCTTCAGTTCCAGAGATGGTAACAACTTTTCATTTTCTCTCGACTTTCAGTGTCTCATCCTCTCACATATATTCCCTTAATTTTTTTTTCTTTTTTTGAGACAGTTTCGCTCTTGTTGCCCAGGCTGGAGTGCAATGGTGTGATCTTGGTTCACTGCAACCTCCGCCTCCTAGGTCCAAGCAATTCTGCTTCAGCCTCCTGAGTAGCTGGGATTACAGGCAGGAAATTTTGCTCCCCACTTCATAAATAATTGTGCTATTAAAATATTTTTTGTATAAACTGTCTGGAGTAAATTCTGCTTCCTGCAGGCCTTGGCTGACATCAACTGGAGTAAATTCTGCTTCCTGTAGGCCTTGGCTTATATAAGCTAAAGTCTAGAGTTCAAACTATGCTACAAAGACCTACTCTCCATTGCTCAGGTTTATGCTACTTCATCCTGGTTCAGGCGGAGGCAAGATGGTTACTAGTAGCTCAAGACATACACCTTTCCATGTTGGTGTCTAGAAAAAGAACATTTTTTTTTCCAAAAATTTGAACAGGAATATTGAAGAGCCAAGTTGGGGCATATGGCCATATCTCAACCAAACGTTGTAGCCAGGGCAATGAGATGCAACTAGTCAAACAAAAATTCTTTCCATACCTCCAGAAACATGGGGTGGAGTCAAAAGCAGTCAAAGTCCTTGGACTGACAGCAGGAGAGGAGAGTTGGATCCCAAGAATACTCTCTGTGTGCCATTTGCTAAAAAAAAAAAAAAAAAAAGGGAAAGGGATACTAGGTGGTCAAAAATTATTAATTCATTTAGTAGGGACCACAAAGACTGAGGCTGAAACAAACAAACAAACAAAAAAATGTGTGTTGTGCTTTATTTGAGCTCATCCTACTTCTTCTTAGGTCCCAGACCTACCTTTAGTTTACTTTCTGTCTCTAGGATCCTTATATATTTAGGATGCCATAATTGGGTCACTGCTTCCACTGACAAAAGATTTTCATAATCCTTTTTCATATGATGTTAGGAAAACTCTGTCAATTTTCACTTAACATTTTTCTAAATTTAATGTTTATTAAAATTAACATACTCTCAGAATAAAGTCGAAGGATATTGTCATGATGCAGAAGACTATACTGAATCAATTCCCTTCCTACTCTATGATCTCATTTTGCACCAAGATGTCCTCATCATTCTCTCTGCTAAAGTTTCATTGACATACTTTAAATTCTGTGACTCACTAAGCTTGCTTCTTCCTCAGGGATTATGCATTTGCTGCCACCTCCACTTGGAAGACTCCTTCCCACATGTCCACAGACTGATTCCTTCTGATCATTTGGGTCCCACCTCAAATGTTACCTTTTAATTGAGACTGTCTTATGCCCTCTCACTTTTTCTTAATCCATTTATCTATTTTATGGCACTGTCATAAAATTTATCTTTGTTGAAAATTACCTTATTAATTTTTTTACTTTTCTCTCTTCTTGCCAGATTGCCTACTCCTCCTGTCTGGCACATGAGAGGCACTTAGTAAATATTAATTGAATGAAAAACCATGGTAATAAAGCAATCCAAAGAAATAGTCCATTTTTACTCAAAAAGAATGGCATAATTTCAGATACCAGAGGAAAGGAGGCTGGGGGAAGGTCCCTTGATGTCCCCAAAAATCTACTTTTTAATAGATATATTATTGAAATATATAAGAAAATAAAATTTTAGAAATAAAATTGATAAAAATATATTTAATGGTGCATAAAATAGGTTTGGCAAGAATTTTTATTTCTTTCCCAATTTGTAAAGGAATTGGATAGTGGGAGTAGAGACCATATTGATAGGGTAGAAACATAATTGTCAGCTGCCAACATTGGCAACTACTGCTGTTCTTAATAGACATACACTGTCTAGTGAATTGGAAATTGATTCAGAAATGGGCTACAAGATGTCTATTGCAGACCACCTGTCTTCAGATTTTCATATTTTTAGTGCCAACCACTCCTTCCCCACATGCAACACTGAGAAATAGTGAAGATCTAACAGACATTGATAATTATTACAAAATGGAGGTATACATGAGAACAGAGGGATGAAATAAATATGGTGTTTTGTAAATGTTGTGATTCTACATAAATAATATGTAGTATTGCACAATTGAAAGTCTTGGATAAGTATAGCAGCACTTGCTTGATTAGGTTAAGATTAGCCTGGATGAAATTCTGTCTCCTCCACTTTCAGCTTCACACTGAAAAAAAATCTCTTTGCTCTACTGAGCCTCACTTTTCTCATCATAAAAATAGTAGTAAGAATGCCTAAAATATTATATATGTATTATTGTTAGGGACCAATGTTATAGCCCATGTAAAAAATTTAACACACTATGTCATACAGGCAGTAAGCTCTCAATAAATGTTGGCTGTTTTAACACAACAATCACTATTGAATGCATTAATTACTCTGAGAATGCAAGGGAGTTATCAGTATTTTCAAAGTCATAATTTCTCTCACTTTAGGATTTATTCCTAAGTATATTAATATCTACCTAAAAGAAATATCAAAAAATGAAGAGTTTGTAATAAGTACAAATATTACCACTATTTGTATTTGTATATCCTATTAAGAGTTTATCTTTTTGAAATTCAGTTTCATTATTTGCAAATTAGAAAAGTAAAAAAATATAAATCTCAGGGTAATTAAGATGATTAAGTGAAATAATAACTACAAAAGAAACTTAGCAGGGTGGATATGTAGCAAACACTCACTAAATGGCCATTAATATTACTATTACTACATATTAAGATTAATTTTTATGTGGGGCTTTTTATTTGTGACAAATATTGTAACTCCTTTTATCATTAGGAGGAAACTGAGACTCAGAAGCTAAAGACTCACTGAGGTAGAAGCTAGAAAAATAGGATCTTGACCTTAGGTCTTTTTGGGTCAATAGCTTTCTTCTTTCCACCACACCATGTCACTTCTGATTTTTGGTTTTTGTTTAAAGTCTCTAGCATAACAAAGAAAAACGGATCTATTATCTCTCTAAGGCTTCATTAGAAAATAAAATCAAAGGACTATGCTTACAAGTAGTGCTAATATAACTCAGATACATTTTTTGAGTTCGAAACTTGATAAGTCTAAATTTATTCAGCAGAGAAAGAAATTCTGCAAAATCCAACAGCAAAACAACTTCTAAGTAGTAGACTTTGGTCCATTTCCCATCTCTGAATACAAATGCTCCAGGACTCGAGAGTGGTAAAATCCATCCCCTGCTGTTGTGTGGCTAGGCCAGATCTCTGAATTCCTAATTCGAACAGTGGTAGCATATATTTTAGGGAAGCATTTGCCATAAAGTCATATTTTATATGAGCCAGAACTAACATTTCTAAGGTGAAGGAATTTCCATTCTTACTACTTCTTTGCAATACAAGTAATTCTCCTTTGCTCCCTGTATTTTTAATGTAAGTTGTTCCTTTTCAGCACCTATCATTCTGTTTCAAAGTTACATGTATTTGCACACACTGTTCCCAGTGCTGGGAAACTTCCATTCACCCAATCTCAGTTCTCATTTTCCATTCCACACCCTCCCATATGGCATCGCACCACCCTTTAGAATATTGGCTCTTCTTGCCTCTGGGAGGTCTTCCCCAGGTTTGTTGTCTCTCTTCCAACGCAGAGTTCATGAGAGGATAGCTCCTTGAATATCACCCTATTTTTTATTTATACCATCCAATATTGTTTTTAATCTACCCATGAAATATTTGCAGAAGCTTGCTGTCCCAGGAACTCTCCCAAAGACTCATATGATGAACATATCAAATACAGTCCCTGCCCTCATGGTTCTGCCAAAATAGTGATTATTTTTAACGGCTGATCGCTCCTGGATGTATCATGGGTAACATGAAAGCAGAGTGTATCTCATTCATCATCAAACCCACAGTGCCTAGCACAAGGCCTGGCATATATCAGGTGCTGATAAAATACTTGCTGAATCATAGTGGTTAACAAGCTGAATGCTGTATTATCATAAATATTTGTGCTTCAGAGTCACACAATCAGTCTAAGATTTGACTTCAGCTTCTTCTCTGCAGATTCTCAAAGGACTGGTTTAGAGGTGCTGGGATCATCGCAGACCAATACTTAGTCGCATGCTCACGGCCCTTGCAGCTATGAAAGGCTGGAAGGACATACAGGGAACATTACAGATAAGGGCAGCCTAGTTAATATTATAAAAGAAGCACGGATAAACCTCCTGTTTCAGAAAGTATCTTGGCACAAGCTTTCCCTTTGCAAAAGGCAATTGAAAATGGGCAAAGACATCTTTTAATTTTCTGAATGTCTTCATAATTTCACTGGAGTATCTTCACTTGTGGTGAAATCTGAATCCATTCTGATTCTGTCCCTTCTGCCTCTTACTGTGAATGTATCTTCGAACACATAGATAACTTATACAACAAGAACAAACAGTACAACTATTTTTTCAGTCAGTTGAATAAATAGGTTTACTGAGAACCTAACACATGCCAAAGCCTTTGATAGACACAGAGGTACAAAGAAACATAAGACATAGTTACAAATTCACTAATATTTGTTGTTCTTTGAAGCGGGCAGAATCCAGAACAGAAAAATACAATTTTAATATAGTAGGTGCCATCTTAAAGGTTTAAACACAAGCTGAGAAATCCAAGAGGAGTCAGCAATTGAGTATTGTTCATGAATACAGGGGAACATCCAGAGGAGGTGACACTGAGCTGAGATTTGAAAGATGAGGGAAGTCTAACAGGAAATATCTCCACAATAATGTCTTCACTTTTTTCCTGCCTCCATTTCTACACACTTCCATCAATTACCCACACAGCTGCCCAAATGATTTTTATAATGAAAAATGGATCATCTCACCCACCTGCTTTTCAACCCACTTAGAATAAAATCCAGTCTCCTCACCATGGCCCACACTATCTTGACACTTGCCTACCTCTGATATCACATCACATAAAATTCACTCCTCACTAAAGACACTCCAGAAATAATATGTTCTGTCTGTCCCTTGGACAAGCCAAGCTCAATTTTATTTCTGTACCTTTACACAGGCTGTCTCTTCTGCCTGAAACTTTTAGCCCACTCCACCCCCGATTTGCATAGCTGATATATTTTTGTCATTTAATTCTCAGCACAAAAATTGCTGCTCAGAGAGGCTTTCTTTAAATGCCCAATATGAATGAAGCAGACTATTCACTTCCAACTTATCACTTTTTATTCTTTTTTTTTTTTAAGTGAGAATTCAAGCATCAGGAAATAACATTCATGCATTCAATCTGTCTTGGACATTGCTTTATTCCCAACTCACAAAATATGTCCTGATACACAGTAAGCACTTTTAATGTTCTCACATAATTGATTTCTCATCTCTCGTGTATTTTAGGATGATTTATATATTATAATTCTTATGGGTATACTTTACTGAACATATATGGAAGTCTTTAGGAAACTCCAAACTTCTTTTCCTATATATTTTCTTAAGCTACCATACCAGGTACCACAGACAGGGTGCCTTAAAGAAGTGAACTTTATAAAGATGCAAGAAGGCTTCAGCAGAATTCGTTTATCTCAAGGCCTCTCTCTTGGGCTTGTAGATGGCTACCTGCCACATCTGTGAGATCTATATCCACATATTCAATCGACTGTAGCTCAAAATGCTCGAAGAAAGATAACAAATAACAATAGAATAATACAACAATAAATTTTACAAACAAGTATCAATGCAACACCAAAACTATACAATATAATACAAATAAAAAACTACAGTATAACAACTACAGCATTTACATTGTATTAGGTGTTCTATGTAATCTAGAAATGTACAGGAAGCTGTGGATAGGCTATATGCTAATACTATGCCATTTTCTAAAAGAAACTTGAGCATCTGTGGATTTCTCAGTGTCCTGAAACCACAGCCCCATGGATACCAAGAAATGACTGTATTCGTTCCCTAATCTCATCTTTCTAAAAGGATACAAGTCATATAGGATTAGGGCTCACTCTAATGCTTCCATCAATCTTAATTACCTCTTTAAAGATCTTATCTCCAAATACAGTTATATACCGAGAAGAAGATGTCAACATATGAATTGCGGTGGTGCACAAGCCCACAAGGCCATATAATATGTCACCATGAATCTCCTGGAAAATAGAGATTATAGAAAATAATTTATAATCCATAAAACTTTCCTGATTTAGACCATGGATCTTGATTTTTTTTTTTATTTCAGCAAATGCTGGTATAATATAATACTGATAGGCTATGGTCATGTAATGGAGACACAAAATACAGTAACTCAAGCAAGATACATGTTTATTTTTCTCTCAGTTCAGAAGTAAGTGGCTATTCTATGGCAAGTGGGCAGTATTGCTCCAGGAAGTTATCCAGGAACACAGTTCCCTTCTAACTTGTTATCCACTATTCACTAAGGTGATTTTCTCATGTCTGCATGGTTGAATCTACCCTCCTAGTACAACTTTCTCCTTTAGACCCAGAGAAAGGGCTAGAGAAAAAAATGGTGAAAAACTCAATAAACCCAAATACAATTTGGTAGTTTACTTAAGAACATGGTTTCTAGATAAGATCATCAAATGATATTTGATAATTATTTGTAACATCAGGCAATATTCTTAAACTCCAAGTCTCAGTTTTCTCAACTTTAGAACAAAAATAACAATAGCACCAGATTGGCAGTAGTGTTGCTGTCAGATTTGAGTAAAACAATGCATGTAAACCGCCTACCAAGGAGCTTGGTGCATCCTAAGTGTTTTGTCAATATCATTGCCATGGTTTTTTCCCTGCTGAATATTGTGGGTTAGGTCATTAGGTAAGAGTCTTCCTCCAGCCCCATCTAAGGCCCTGGCTATTTATAAATTGTCTGTGCTGCTGCTGAATAAAAAGTGAAGATACATAGCACATCTGTTTCCCATTTAAGAGGCCTTCAGGCTAGGCGCTTTAAAGATTAAACTGCATTATTGTCATTATCCACGTGAAGACTTCTTTTCATGGTGAAGCTGTTCATACTTAGAGTGGAAAATTACAACTTCCAAAATTGTCTCCCCAGGGGAAATCTAATGAGCATTTTTTTTGATGTCTCTTGTAAATGATTGCTATCAAATGAAGAATTCTGATTAAGGCTATTGAAACTTTTCAACAGATAGTAAGAGGAAAATCACAGGCCATATCCCTAGTCACACGCATTGCACCATTACCCTTTGACCCATTAATTCAATAGGACTATTTAGCTGCCCTTTCTAATGTAATGGAAACACAAAAAAGTTGGAAAATTTTTGACTAAAATTTTAATTGCCCATTTGAAGCAATTAAAATTTTACCATCAAGTAATTGTCCTTATTTGAGGACAATAAGGTCAGGTCATAAGAATAAACCCCAGGGGACACTATTTAGATCTAGAAATATTCAGAATTGACATCATTCATTCTCACAAGGCGTATTATTTTCTAATGTAGAGGACTTATTCGGGTATACCCCACGAACACACTCCTTCAAGCACTAGAAGTTAAAAACCTTTCTTGAGTAACACTACCTATATGCTAGTGGTTACCATTTCAGTTCTAAAAGTCTTGTTGTGACCAATTTAAATAATTATTTAAGGAAAAACTAAATAAACTTAAGTTGCCAGCTGTATGAAAGCCTGTGTGTTTCATCAACTGACTAGACAAACAGATAGGTAGCCTGCATAGCCTAAGAAAGGGAAAAAATCAATCTTCTAAGAATAAAGCTAGTGTCAAAGTAATAGGTACGCTTGTGGCTTGATTTAAGATCAGTGAATGACAAACATTTGTTGTGGTGGGATAAAAACACAAAAAGTTTTCCTTGATACAGAGATACTTACTACTTATGACTAGAAAATCAGATCGCGTCACGTTCTGAATTTGTCGGTTTCCTCATCATTAGATTCAAGTTAGACAATTGTGTTAGTAATACTACATGAAGATGTTTACTTCTTTCTGCATCCCACCAGGAAGCATATATGCTAGGGTTTTCCCACTGTTAATGATGCTAAGACCAAGAACTTGGTAAATACCCCTAGTGAATCATTTCATATGAAGGTAAATTCATATTTGGAATTATTCGGTAAACTGTGGAGAGCTACTCTGAGACCAAGTGAATATCCTGTTCTCTAGAAGTATTTCAGAGACAGGGGAAATACTTTTTAGTATCCTTTGATAATGCTTGTCTAGCTCAGTTATTATGTTAACTTTCAGTTCTAATAATCATCTTTTGAAAACTTTCCCTTTTTGCATTTCTCTTTACTAGTTCTGCTATTCTTATTTTGTTCTTATTTATTCCATATCTTTCTATTCTGCCTCAAAACCTTTTTGAAAGAAAATTTATATAAGAAATACATATTTCCAGAGTCTGAATAATGTCTTTCTGTTCTTGAATGGCAGAAAGGAAGAGAATAAGGGCCTTTTATGACTATGTCAGAGATATTCTTAAACTATATTAAAAGATTAGTAACATGTTTTCAGAACAGGTTTTCTGCTTATACACAAACAAAAAGGAGGGCAAGATTAAAGAAACTAAATCTTCCTGAAGAAACATACATTACACTGATTTCTAGTCAATGGGAGCTGGCTCTGGCATTTGTCAATTTTATACATACACCAAGTACTACTCGCTTTGTCATCCTTAGGAGTAAACATGTCATTTCCTTTCAATAAGTTGTAAGAGAAGGAGCAGTACAGAGAACCTACTTGAAAATGCAATTCAAAATTTATATTTTCTTTTAGTTACTCAGTGTATTATTTGGAAAAAAAAAAAAAAAAGGATGACCACTCTCATCATTCACCCTTAGGTCTGTGAATCTTTTCTCAAAATACGTTTGCCATTTTTTGCTAGCAAAATGCATTCAGTTCCAGGCAAGTGCTTCCACATTAATGTGCCATTTCTGTTAGATGTTAAGCCCAATTGTTAGACACTCCAAGAATGTTTTTGTGAAGCTCTGGTTTGAAGCTTCCCAATTGTGTTTCTTTAACATAGTTCATCGAGCTCTCTGGGAGATGGATGATTGAGAAAGCTCTTTACCAATTGGCCAACCATAATTATTCTGTAATCCAGAAGTCTTGCCTGTTGACCAAATGATTGAGTGGTTTACAGGAGAATGTCAAAGAATCAAACATTTTGACCACCCCAAATGGTTTGCATCTTAAGCCTTTAATCAAAGCATCTCTTCATTCATTTTAGAGAAGCATGTTTATAAGAGCAGCAGTGAGATATTGAACTCCTACCAGCTGTCCCATACTGAGCTGAAATGCTGAGGCATAGATGTGGAAGGCACCACAGATACTAGGCGTATAAATGCCATTTCACCTGCCAAATGGATAACCCTGTATATCTTTTGAAAGACACTCAGCACATAGGCTTCACACAGTTACACAGTCTAGCACCACAGATATTCAGGGCCAACAACTCTATGAAAGGCATGAAAACGCTTTGCCTCCCAGAAGATACTAAGGCTCAAAGAGGCTGGTAAGTTGAGACTGATCTGAATGCCCATTTCAAGTCAGAGACGAATAATTTTTTTTTCTCAAAAATAGGTGATCTGAAACTTGCACAATAAAAATAACATAAAGCTTATATGTTGGTCATTGTCACTGTATTGCAACTCCCTACAGTGCTTCACCTCTCTGAGAGATGTACAGCATCCTAGAGAGCGGTAATAATGGGGAAACCCACAACTACACTGTTTCTTCTCTCACTTCCTCTTCTCTCTGTCTCTCGTTCACTCATTTAACTTTGCAAGCAAATTTGATAGGGTAGAAATAATAGTGGGAGTTAGAATTTGAATAATTTACCATTATTACTCAAATCTTGGGTAAGTCATTTTCTCAATATACTTTCATTGATACAATTAAGTCAATTGTTTCCACATTGCATATTTTTTGATGATTGAGGATAAACACATGAAAGACACCAGATATAGACTCAAAGCCAATTATAATATTGGTAATTTGATAGAAAACAGTCTCTGAAACATAACCCATTGAAGCCTCCCTCATCAACCACCAGATTTCTAATTGCTACTCATTTATTCATCCATCAACATATACTGAGCACTTGTTATGTGACTGGCATTGTGTTAAGACAAGATAAACATAGTCCTAATTCTGAAAAAAAGAAAGGCATTCCTTAATGACTGGCATGAACAAATACAAAGATAACTGCCATTTTGTGGAGCTATATATAATGAAAGCAGTATTTTAAGAGTTGATTTCAGCTTTCTGCATCAAGTTCACAGTTATAAATTGTCTTCATACAAATACTTTAAAAATAATTTAAATGCTTAGAAGTTAAACATCTAAATCCAAGTCTTTTTCTTTCCCTGCCCTCTGTTCATTAAATTGCACGAACTTGAAATAGTTATCTAACATCTTTTAATCATTTCTTCATCTATGATATGAGGTGATAATTGCATTTATTGGTTCATTAAGAGAATTTAAAATAATAGCACTTGAACAGTTTGTGGTATGCTTAACTCCTTGATATGTGGTAGCTATTATTATAAAGTCATTGATAAATGTATTCAAAAATATTTATTTAATATCTTTCATCTTGGAATTCTTTAGGCTATGATAATCTAATAGGACAAATAATACAGTTATGAATCCCAAACCTACAGAACTTTTATTCTTAGAAGAAGAGAAAAGCAGATAACAGGACTGTAAGAGATCATCTAGTCCAACCATTTTATTTTGTAGATAATAAAACAAAAGCCAAGAGAGACATAGTTAATAGTTTCGAAAGTTACTGTGCACATGCCTCGGACTTTTTGAAGTACTTCAAATATTTTAACTCACAATAAGTCTCAGCACATTTACTGTTAGCATTTTCATTGTACCAGTAAATAAATTGAGTAACAGAGTTTTCAAGTCAATTGTTCCAAGTCATGTGGCCAATAAGCCGCAGAGATGGAAATCTGATTTGGGCAGTCTGGCTTTAAGAGCCAACTATTTAGCCGGTAGGCCATACTGTCTTTTAATGTAGAGGATTTGTCTAAGGGCATTCATTAAGAGTAGTGACAAATGAAGAGCTAGATGAAAGTATATCAGATGCAGAGCAATAGGGCATCACCACAGCACACACCCCCTAATTTGTATTTAAGTACCTCTTACAGAGAAAGCAATTTCAATTTCAACCTCCTTTTAGAGTTACTAGGTTTTGTGTTTTTCTTTTGTTTATTTTTTTGATATTAGATCCCCATTCAGAAAGTCCAATTAAGTATCTGCATTAATAATCAAGCACCAAATAAAAAATAATTACTTTAAATTCAAAATGCCTAGTCTTTTTAAACAAGATCAGAAATTATCTGAATTCACTTTACTCCATAATAATCTTTTCAAAATACCTAAATTCTTTATCAGTTCTTAAAATTGCATTCTCACTCATGCTTCTCATATTCAGAGCAAGAAATATTTTATTTTGATTACTATTAAAGTAGCATACTTTTCTATTAGTCATCAGGAAATTATTGTCCATAAAGGTCTCCCGGGAGAAGATATAATTAAAATTGTTCTTCTTATGAGAATCCATATTTACTATTACTTAGGTGTACTAGTCAGCATATAATAGATTGAGCGGAAAAGCTGCAGTGACAAACACTCCTAAATTTCACACATTGAAAATATGTTTCTTTCTCAAATGAACCTCACAGATTGGCTAGAGTTCTGTTCACTCAGGATCTAAGTTGATATGCTTCCATATAATTGCAGTTACTACATCTGCAAAAAGACTACAGCAGGGGAAGAGAGAATTGGAGGGCCACCTACTGGCTCTTTTGTCCTTTTGCCTATACATGAAACACATAGATTCTGTGCACAGTTTACTCACAAAAACGAGTACTTTTCCCTGACTAATTGCAAGGGTTTGAGAAAGTATACTACTACTTCAGAAGCGCAGGCGGAAAAGGCATAAGATTGGGGTAAGCACAATGAATCTGTACATACTTCTTGCCAGATAGATAAGGATATAGGATGACTAACTGATGTTAAATGTTCTAGTGAAATTCAACTGCTACCGCTATTATTACTAAGGCTGCTATACTACTCATATACCATATAGAAAGCAAGTATTATGTGCCAAGCAGTATATTAGCAATTTTATAGAATATGTAATTTCACAAAACAAAGCCATGAATATTATCATTTCCAGTTCACAAACAAGAAATCTGAAGTTTAGGAAGTTTAGCATCTTGTTCAAAATCCCCCAGATAAGAAGTGATGGATATATTTTGCTCACATATAGTTTATTATGACTTCAAAATATTTGCTATTCCCACTGTCAAATAAATTTAAGAGAGCAGGATGGGAATTCAAAACAAAGTATGTTAGATAAATCTTCCACGAGCTAAGCAGAAGAAGGAGGAATCTCTCTGCCTTGAAGAATGTACTATTGTATTAGATAATTAAGGCTTATCCAGAAGTAGCTTAAATATATTTTCTTGGCATTTTTTTCCTTGATGACAACCACATTGCTACTATATTTAGAGTTTATTCGCCAGCCAAAGTGTCAGACCCTATATGTCTAACATCTTAAATATTGACTCAAACATAAAAAAACAGGTATTTTTATTCCCCTATTATGGATGAGAAAAGATACCCAAAGAATTCAAGTGACTTGAACTAGACTACACATTACAAATAGAAGATCTGAGATTTGAATTTATATATTTTTGGCACAAAATTCACGTTTTGAACTACATTAGATCAATTTCAGCTGCTAAACTTCTCAACATTCTAGGCTTAGCTAAAGCATTATGTGTCCTGTGAGTCATGGTAGAAACCCCCAGTTGGAGGTAGGAATGTTCTCTTCTTCACTTTCCAAAAGTACTGAGGGAAAGTGTTAGCCATTATCACATTCTGTTGTTACTGTCTGTTTATATCACTATCTTACAGACAGAGGGCAGATACTGTAAAGTAAGCTTAGGCAAATGAGATGGTTGTTTTTAGCCTTAAAGAGAGGTGGGAGGATTTTCACAGAGGTCCCCTTGACTTTGGAAAGCCTCAAAAGACACCAGCCTCAAAGTAAATGGACCATTCCATACTTTAGTAGCCGGAAACTTCAAGCCACTCATGCAGTACCGACCTTTCTGAATTGGCATAGTGAGTATCTGGAGTCAAGGACTTGAAGCGAAAACCATCAACAGAGCACAACAATGATCATTTAGTAAACAGATAATTAATGTGCATTTACTATTTTAGGACCTGTGCTAGGCACTGAGATTGCAACACTAAATAAGATAGCCATGGTCCATGGCTTCATGGAACTCATATTTTTGTGAGAGTTTAGATAATCGAACAGAAAGCAAATAATCAAAACAAAATTTGTGGTAAATTTGAAGTAGTTCTTTGAAGAGAAATTCACAACAATTAAAAAAAGTAACAATGATAAACATAAAATGATAGATAATAGATAGCAGGGAGATAGCTAGCTAGCTAAACTCAAGCAAGGTTATATGAGAAAGTGGATAAAGAAGGCCATTTTTCATAGTTCAGCCAAGGAAGACCTTTCTACAAAGGTGACACTTAAGCAAATACCTGAATAATGAGAAAGAGGCAAGTAGATATGAAACAGAGTAAGAACATACAAGGAAGTGCAAAAGTCATCAAGGTGGAAGATCAGATATATCCCGACAACTCCCATGTGCAACTGCAACTCTCAAGTCCCCCTGAATTCCAGATGGCATACTGACATTACTGCCTGGATATCTAATATAAATTTCAACTGAAATAAATGTTGTTCCCAAAGCTATTATCCCCCCACATTGGCAAATAAGACTACAATTAACCTGCTTGTTATTGCCCAAACATTTAATCATTATTTTTGAGGTAGAATCAAAAATTCTATGGGTTCTAGCTTCAAAAGGTTTACTCAATTCAATTACTTTTCGACACCTTCATCTCTACCCAATTACGCTACTATTATTTTCCACGTGGACAATAGCAAATTCCATATATTGTATTTCTGATTTGACTCTGTCATTCTGACATTTTGTTTTCTGTACAGCAGCCAGAGAGTTTCCATCCATTTTCTGCACAAAACATCCATTGCTTCCCTCCATCACTTAGAATCAAATTCAGAATTTTAACCAGAGACTTGGGGCTGGAGGGAATGGGAGGATATTGGTCAAGGGTATGAAGTTGCTACTAAACAGATAGAATGAATGGTAAGTAGTGAAAGTGAAAAAAAAATCCTTACTATGGGCTGGTCTCTCACTCCCTTTATACCCGTTTCCTTACCTTTCCCTTTATCTTTCACTCTGCTCCAGTAACTGTGACTTCTCTTGCTGTTCCCTAAACACAGCACAAATATTCTTGACCCAGGACCTTTGTACTAGATCTCAAGACATAGGAAGGGAGAGCAAATGCTATTGTGTCCATTCTTCCATCTTCAGCATCTCTGTGTGGAATGTAAAAGTTCTCAATAAAAATGTGTTGAAAAAATATGAATAAGGGAAGTGGAGGGAAGGAAGGAGGAGAAGAAAAGAAGGAAAAATAAGGAAAAAGGAAGGACGTTGAAACGACTCCTGGTATGGTTTAGAAACCCTCAAAAGATCACAAACCCTGACATTTTGAGAAAAAAAAACAATAGTATCGGGGATGACAATGGAATTGAATAAAGTAGTCAGGCCTCAGGGGGCCCTATGGGCATCAGTATGAAGTTCAGATTTTATTTTCTAAGTATAATGGGAAGTCCAGAACAGCTTTTCAAAATAAACACAAATGAAGCACACTGAAGCTGTATCTACACGTATACAAGTGATTACCTTCTCCCTCTTTCTTTTCTTTTCTTTTCTTTCTCTTTCTTTCTTTCTTTTTTTTTTTCTCTTTTTTCTTTTTCTTTCTCTTTCTTTTTTTCTTTCTTTCTCTTTCTCTCTTTCTTTCTCTCTCTCTCTCTCTTTCTTTCTTTCATCTCTCTTTCTCCCTTTCTTTTTTTTTTTTNTTGCTCTGTTGCCCAGGCTGGAGCACAGTGGCACAATCTCGGTTCACTGCAACTTCTGCCTCCTGGGTTCAAGCGATTCTCCTGCCTCAGCCTCCTGAGTAGCTGGGATTACAGATGTGTGCCACAACGTCTGGCTAATTTTTGTATTTTTTTGTAGAGACGGGGTTTCACCATGTTGGTCAATCTGAAAGTATTGAAAGTGGAAAAAAAAATCCTTACCGTGTGCTGGTCTCTCACTCCCTTTATACCTGTTTTCTTATCTCGGCCTTTATCTTTCACTCTGCTCCAGTAACTCAGTCTGACCAACACGGTGAAATCCTGACCTCAGGTGATCCACCCACCTTGGTCTCCCGAAGTACAGGCAGGGATTACAGGCGTGAGCCGCTGAGTCAAGCCCGTCTTTCTTTTCATTGTGCGAAAAGTCTCGATTTTCCTGGCTACTTGAGTGAACTAATCAATTCCATTCAATTCAAACAGTTGAACATTATATTTAACGTCCTCCTAAACACAAATAACTGATACAAGGACACATATGTTACCTATCTTAACTGCAATAAAGTATATAAGTGCCAGAATGAGTTACTGAACAGGGCCTGATATAAGAATTAGGTTTATTACAGTTATTTTCTGCACTAGGAAGAGACACGGACCTGAGAATGACAAAGACTAGAGTTCAACGTCCAGCCTTGATTTTGGGTGGGTCACATAACCTAAACCTCAGTGACACTCTCTGAACCTCAGTGTCTTCATCTCTAAAAAAAGAATACTAAAAACAACTATTAAACTTGCTATGACTAGTAAAATAAAATAGGATATGGAAAGAATATGCAACACATTACTTCTTTTTCTGCTGCCAAAGGGATCAGCCCTAACCATTGAGTGCCTGCTTAAAGGACAAACACCACCTGCTGTCCTTCCGCTTCATGAACTTCTATGTCCTGCTGAGAAACCATAGAAAGAGTGAGATACTAATTCATTACAACCATTGGAGAGTTATGACATAAGAAGGCAAAGCAATAAACTGCAAATGTTATGCCAACATTTGGTGCTGAGACTAGACTCCCTGCCAGTTCAGAGAGGTTGCTTAATAGGAGCATGCTTCATAAGGAACCTGAATGTTTGTTTGCTTTTGAGAACTAGAGAGCCCAGGTACTAGTTACTGTTAGCTTTCCATAGTAATGATTTTTCTTGTTTTCAAATAAACTTGCCAAGCTGAGTGGCTGGTGTTTCTTTGGGCTACAATGAAGCAGCTTTTGAGAGTTCCAGAGGCCACATTTTTCAGAAGGAAGCTGCAAAGAGGTGTCCTACGGCTTTAAGAGGAGCCCAAACAAAGCCCATTAGAATAGCTTTCTATAATCTTTCCAGAGCTTTCTGATTCATTTTCTTAGCAAGCATTAAATTTACTTACATGTAAAATCTGGTCACGTTTACTTCAGCAATAATGAAAAATGGTTCGATTAGACAGATACAAATATTTATTGCACAGAACTAAATGTCTTTCAAGATTATCAGGTGTTGCTAGTGTTTATGCTCAGAGAAGATGGAATCATTCTGTTTTCATCACCTGTTGCTTTTTAATTTCCTCTCTCATTGAGAATCCTATTGCCACACAGACAATAACATCACTGTCTATATGTATATATACAAACTGTACAGGAGCGTTGGTGCTGGGAAAAGACATGCTAAAATAATAAAGAAAAGCAGATTATGTCTTCCACATATCTTTGAAAATATTGAAAAAGATATGCTATCAGTGTCCACATTTACACAATGAAGATCATGAGAAGAAAAGAATTATAAATTTTCTGAAATTTGTTTGAATATCTTTCAAGGATAAACTAAAATAATCTAATAAAATTATCATTAGTTAGTTTATTGTGGATTACTCCAAAGAAATACCTGATTAAAGAGGGATACAGACTCAAAGGAACCTGGGTTCAAGATTCAAGATGTTAACCACAAAATTGCTACGGGAATTGAGCTGGTTGGTTGTTTTCTATGAGATCCAGTCTCCTCAGTTGGAAAATGGGGTAGGAAATATTTAGTCCCAGGTTGCTGTGAAATGTCAAGTAAAATCACTGAGACGGAAGCTCTGTGAATATATTGCACATTAGAGTGCAAAATATTGGTTATTATTGTATATTATACAGTAATATATTTAATAAAAAAAATCTGTGCAGATGACCAATGGAGATTTTGAGCCCCTCCACTGCTTGAAAAAATAATTTTCCTATTATGTTTATTATCTAGAGCTCATACTAGGAAGGTGGGGTGTGTGTGTGTGTGTGTGTGTCTGTGTGTGTGTTTGTTTTGTTTTTGAGATGGAGTCTCGCTATATCGCCCAGACTGGATTGCAATGGTGCGAACTCGCTCACTGCAACCTCCACTTCCTGAGTTCAAGCGATTCTCCTGCCTCGACCACCCAAGTAGCTGGGATTACAAATGGCGCCACCACCCCTGGCTATTTTTTGTATTTTTAAGAGGTACAGAGTTTCACCATGTTGACCAGGCTGGTCTCAAACTCCTTACCTCAGGCGATCCACCTGCCTCAACTTCCCAAAGTGCTGAGATTACAGGCGTGAGCCACTGCACCCGGCCCATGCTAATAAGTTTTAAACCTGTCAGGGACATGTGGCTCTCCACAAAAGTAGGAGACGTTATTCTAAAATAGTCTTGGATGAGGCCAAGCTCTAGGCCAAATCTGGGTAGGAAAATTCAATTGCATATTGTCCCTTCAAGTTTACAGATCTGAATACATCTGAAAGTAGAAATCAAAGACCCTCCCACCCCCACCTCCCCTAAGGAAAACTGACTAGTTACCTTAGAATAATGTAACTTCTCATTCTTTCTAGCGTGTGCTGGTGCTGAAAGGGAAATCAATGGACTAGGGAGATCTGCAGAGCTACAGCTGTGTCTCTAGAGTGTCCTTTGGTGAAGAGCATATGCAGGGGCCTATAATCCAACTGCAAATTTAAAACGTTAATTTGAATCTAAGGCAAAAAATATTTAGTGAAAGGAAACATGTGCTATCTGAGCTGATTTTCTCACCCTTTGTGAGTACAGACTATCGCAAATTATGACAACGGAAGGTTTGTTGGTTTGCTTACTTGTTTTCTGTCCACCAAGACTGATAGCTTTCCTTCAAAACCAAAGGCAGCAAATTCTCGAGAAACAGTTCTCAGACCTCTGCATTTCACAATGCATTTTTGGTTAGGTATTTCTTCTCTAGCCCACATCTAAGTTACCATTTTCCATTAATTTTCCTCCCATCTCCACTGAGCTCCTGGCTCCTTGAAGGCACAGATGGAATGTATTCAGTTCCTATTTTTACTATAGTGCTGAAGACCCTGCTGGTCTATATAAAGCATTAAGTGTTCTGAAAGAATTAAAAACTGATAGGAATCTGCTGGGAAAAAGTATTTAATGCAAACTTTGAAGTTTTCAGAAATGTGATTTTATTATGTTATTGATAAGAACAGGATGATGTTAGATACTCTTTCCTTTTCAAAAATAGACAACCAAAAACAAGAAAACCACAAAATTCTTCTTACCCTTCTTACAAAGGGAATCAGACACCATGAACCAGATTATAGTACCCCAAGAACTCCGTCACATATTGTAAGTAGTAACTACCTCAGACTTTGTTGTTTCTGTCATATTATCTTCCTAATCACTAGCAATAGTTCCATAAATGAAAATATCTATAGAGAGGTAGAAATGATAGTAAAAATATCATCTTTACCAGAGTGAAAGGAAAGAAGATAAAATTTGTTCACACCATAAATGGATGGATGGGTAGATAGATGGATAAATGAACCTTTGAGAACAATTCTAGTAGGAAAAAAAATATTGCAATAAACAGAAAGTTGATATATACCCACAAATACATACAAGCATATACATATTATATGTAAGTATTTACAAACATAATTTTATGTATAGTATACAGACACATAAAGGAGAGACATGGAGCAATATTTAGACTTAGGTTAGATGTTCTAATATTTAGTGGGAAACCTTTGTGCTTATTCTGATAAGTGGAAATGAATGGTTTCCATGGTATTCAGATGATATTTGTGTTCAGGGGAGCAAGAGATATTTGCATTTATTCTATGCAGTATAGAATAAATTATCTGTGTCCCTATGGTGTTCTCAAAATAGGAATATATATGGTCGAAGGCAATAGGAGCACTCTATCATTAGCTATGTTGTCTGACAAAGAAGATTTTGG
The DNA here is from genome assembly GCF_001604975.1 of Cebus imitator. Taxonomy (NCBI): domain Eukaryota; kingdom Metazoa; phylum Chordata; class Mammalia; order Primates; family Cebidae; genus Cebus; species Cebus imitator. The sequence goes on along the minus strand of NW_016107373.1, from coordinate 5,492,870 downwards.
TAAGGTTGGATAAAGCCCAGGTCTCGGCGTTCTATCCTTTCTTCTGGGTATATACACAAATATCAATATATTACAAAAATCTAGGAGAATAAATAGACATCAGAAGAAAAGAAGAAAGCTGGTATAATTTGGGCACATGCAAAAAAATACAAATGTCTTCACATATATAAGGTGGCTATACATTCTGGTATGCCTGAGATAATCCCAGTTTCAATTGTTGCTCACTATAATTTCTAATAGTACTTCTTTTACTTTTAAAGGTGTCTTGGTTTAGATGATAAACTATATAATGACCAAATTTATATATCATCATATTAGCCAGGACATATGCATGGAAGAGGAAAATGAGCCAGAAGATTTTAATTTTAACATAGACAATCACCCTTCTGGCCAATAAATGTGTCCAAGATTTGCCTAGATTATATTTTCTTTTTATTAGGAACAGCTGCAAAGGAGATAGAATAAATATCTCTATCCCCTTGGTGTATTCTAATGTACACCTAAAATTTTAAATTTCTTTAAAAGTTTGCCTATTCCATACGTACAACTATATATATAGAGAGAGATAGTGTTTTGTGTGTGTGTGTGTGTGTGTATATATATATATATATATACACACATGTTGTATAGTTTCATGTATATATATATATACACAACACAGTGTGTTGTGTGTATATATATATGTATATATATATATACTAATATATACTATACCACACAGATTGTGTATATATATATATATATATATGCATATATATATATATATACACAACACACTATCTGTGTGGTATAGTATATATATGTATATATATATGTATATACACACATATATATATACACACAGACACACACATATACATACCATTCCACTATGGATATAGTTTACTCACTCTAGCTGTAGTACTTTTCTGCTCCATACCCTTCATTTCTATCATTTTTTTGTTGTATGAATGAAGTATTTTTCTTCCCTCAGTCATATTGGAAATGTAGAGATAATACAGCAACACTAATGACAACATTCATTAATTTTCTATTATGATCCAGTCATGGATAATCACATGTGCCTACATCATCCCTGCTGTGGTCTGAATGCTGTATCCTTCCAAAATTCATGTGTTAAAATCTAATTCCCAGTGTGTTGATATTCAGAGGTGGCACTTTCAAAAGGTGACTACGTCATGAGGGTGAAGCCCTGGAAAATGAGATTAGTGCCCTTATAAAAGAGGCCTGAGGGAGCTTGGCCACCACCCCCAACCATGTGAAGACACAAGAAGGCACCATCTATCTACAAAGAATGGGCCCTCACCAGGCCCCCAATCTCTGGATCCTTGATCTGGGAGTTCTCAGCCTTTAGAACTGCTGTTAGTTGAACATTCAATTGCTATTGTTTATAAATTGCCTAATCTAAGGTACTTTGTTGTAGCAGGGTGAACACACTGCAATAATCTCTTTGATCTGCTTGGAAAGAGAAGGAGGCAAGAAGTCAAAGAAGAAAGTAGGAGAAGTAACAATGGAGGCAGGAGGCTGGAATGGTGTGAAGCAGGGGTCATGAGCCAAGCAAGGCAGGTGGCCTAGAGAAGCTGAAAAAGGCAAGGAAGCAGATTTTTCCCAAGAGCCTCCTTAAGGAACTAGCCCTACTGACACGTTTTCCTTCGTTCAGAGAAACTGATTTTGAACTTTTGGGCTCTAGAATGTTAAGAAAATTAATTTGGTAAAATAAACAATTTTATAGGATGTCCTATATAATTCCTATAGATATTGAGGGAAATGTATAGGATTAAAAGGCTCCTGTGATTACATCAGGCTTACCTACATGATCCAGTAGAATGTTTCCACATCAATATCCTTAAATTAATCACATCTACAAGTCCCTTATGCCAGGTAAGGTAAGTTTCCTAGGTTCTTGAGAATAGAATGTGGATATTGGTTGGCAGACAGTTCTTCAGCCTACTATGTCACATACACTGTATGACATTTACTGTCTCAGTGGTTTGCACCTTTACATATACTGTGAGTTGCTGTTTCTCAACATCCTCCTCAATACCAAAATAATCAGAAATTTATATTTTTAATAAACTAATAGATGAAAATAGTCTCTCATATTTTTAATCTTATTTCTAGTAAGTTTGAACATTTTTCATAATTTATTGAACTTTTTTTTAGGCCTTCTGTGCATTTCTTGTTTAAATAACTTGCAGTTTTCTACTGAGCTGTTGGTTATTATTTATTTGCACTACATATTCTAAATACTAATGTTTTGCCTGTTAGAGGTTTGCAAATGTGTTATCCAAAATTGAGTAATCGAATTTGTAAATCCTTTCCTTCATGCTCCATGCTTTCTGCTTGTTATTCAATAAATGCTTTTATGTCTGAAGTCAAACATAAGTTCTGTTCAAAGCTTTCTAAAAGTTTTCAAGGTTCTGGCTTTTTTGTTTGTTTCATTTTCCATGCTCTGATTTCTAATCCATCTAAAATATCCATATTTTTCTCATATGCAAAGTAAGTACCAATTTAATTATTTTTCCAAAATAGAAAGCCAAATTTTCTAGCACTAATATTTAAAGGTACCTGTTCCCCTTTAATCTCTGGGATTGCTGCTATTATATAGCATCAAGTTTTCATATATGCATGCGCTCTCTATTTTGCTCCAAATAGACTCTATTTTTGTATCAGCACTATGCTGATTTAATTCACATATGTCAGCATTTGGGGGTGGAGGGTGTTAGGGAGTAGTTTCTACATGTTTTATATCAAACTACTAATTATAAAATTGAAATTATGTATATGTTTACTGATATTGTTTTCTGTTTGATCAGGTTCCCAGGGAGTGTGTATTTAATCCCTCACTGCGTCTGCTAATTTATCCTCACATGTCAGGTATTTGTTTCTTTATATTTATTTGATCTTATATTAAGTTTCAGATCATTTTGATGATGAACTAGGCATTCCTTTTATCAGTATAAAATATTGTTACTTGTGCAAATACATTTCCCTTTACTTTTATTGTATCTATTATTAATATTGCTATAGCAATTTGGGGGGTTATAATTTTGTTGGCATATTTCTCTCTACCCTTTATTTCCAACACATTTGGGTTATATTGTTTTCAGTGTGTTTACTTCCTTAGTCTTTCTCTGAACTTCTACATAACTTCTGTTATTTCACATTGGCTGACACATATTGGGCATTGCGGCCATGCATAATGAGAAAGAAAATAGATGATCATTATGTAAGTATCTATTAATACACAAAAAGGAACCTAGTTTTGTTTGGAGACAGATCAGGATGTGAGAATAAAACCTTTCACAATGTTTTTTCACTAGCTAATTTCAGCTAATATGATATGTTAGGCTGATATCTTCCCCTTACTTCTCCTCTCCGTGGGCTTCCCTCCCAACTCCTAGTTCTCACAAGAGGGAGATGTAAGCCTTCCCAGGCTTGGTAGCAGATACATGTATGTCAATGTAATAATTTCCCAGTTTCATAATCCTGCATAAGATATTTAAACACACTGAGTCTTAGTTCCATCATTGCTCAAATGGAATTGCTCCCCCCCATTCCATGATATTGCTCTCCAGATTAAATGAAATGCCTCATAAGACTCATGAGCCCCAAGGCATGAAGGTGATGCTCTCTGTGGCACCTTCTACACAGTGGATACTAATTAATGCATGTGAAATGATGTGAAATTATGTTGGAGTACTTGGAAAGAAAAGTTATTTCCATATTTCTAAAGGAACATAATACTTATCTAATACTAGTTACATAAACATCTTAGGCTTCTTTTGTAGTCTAACTTTTCATCTGCAGGAAATAAGTTTAACAAACATAAATCTCTGCAGTCAGATCAAATGTCTAATAAAATAAATTACAAAGATCTGTTTTTCTCAAGTAACAGAGCTAATAACATAAAGGCATCATTTCTCAAAAAAAA
>NW_016107373.1:5486352-5488866 GCF_001604975.1 Cebus imitator | reverse complement strand
AAAAAAAAAAAAAAAGAAAGAAAGAAAGATAGAGAGAGACTGAATTGATTTGAGATCTCTCTGTCAGTGTTACCCAGTCCATCATCTACAAATCTCTCTTACAGAACACTAGCTTGTTCTCCATGTCATTCACAGAAATATCCCATAGGGGAAAACAGTAAGAGCAATAGATTTACAATATTATTACGGGAGTCAGACCATAGGCCTTCCTTTCTCTTTCGTTTCCTCCCTCTCTTCTCTTACCTTCCTGTTTAACACTCATACATGCGAAGATTCCTTGTTAGAATGGGTATAGATAAATTGGTAAGTTTCAGCACCAAGGTAGTGGCTAAAGACATAAAATTTACAGACAATGGAGAGAAAGTAACTCTGAGACATTTCTTAGGATATTCATCAGGACCAATGACTGGCAAAACGACACACTCAGCAACATGTATTTTTCAACACTCTCACACCTTCCGAGAACTTCCTTCTCACCATTTGACATATTCCCAGGCATAGCTAAGATTCTCTTGTTCACAGAACCAGTTCTGAAGTCAAGAAACTTGGACTTGAAACTTGCCATCACCACAGAGTAGTAAGGACTAGTACTGGGTAAGTCAATTCTTGACATATATATATATATATATATATATATATATATATATATATGTATGCATATATATATAATTGTACTTTTGATTCTGGGTTACATGTGCAGATCATGCAGAATTGTTACATAGGTACATACATGGCAATGTGGTTTGTTGCCTCCAACTCCCTGTCACCTATATCTGGCATTTCTCCCCATGTTATCCCTCCACAAATTTCCTGCCCCCCACTGTCCCTCCCTTAGTCCCCCTCAACAGACCCCAGTTTGTGATGCTCCACTCCCTCTGCCCCTGTGTTCTCATTGTTCAACATCCGCCTGTGTGGTGTTTGGTTTTCTGTTCTTGTGTCAGTTTGCTGAGAATGATGGTTTCCAGATTCATCCATGTCCCTACAAATGACACGAACTCATCATTTTTTATGGCTGCATAGTACTCCATGTGTATATGTGCCACATTTTTCCTGTCCAGTCTATCATCGATGGACATTTGGGCTGGTTCCAGGTCTTTACTATTGTAAACAGTGCTGAAATGAACATTCATGTCCATGTGTCCTTATAATAGAATGATTTCTAATCCTTTGGATATATACCCAGTAATGGGATTGCTGAGTCAAATGGAATTTCTATTTCCATGTCCTTGAGGAATTGCCACACTGTCTTCCACAATGGTTGAGCTAATTTACACTCCCACCAACACTGTAAAAGTGTTCCTATTTCTCCACATCCTCTCCAGCATCTGTTGTCTCCAGATTTTTTAGCAATTGCCATTCTAACTGACCTGAGATGGTATCTCAGTGTGGTTTTGATTTGCATTTCTCTAATGACCAGTAATGATGAGTATTTTTTCATATGTTTTTTGGCCTCATATATATCTTCTTTTGAAAAGTGTCTGTTCATGTTCTTCACCCACTTTTGAATGAGTTAGTTAGTTAGTTAGTTAGTTTGTTTGTTTCTTTTAAGTCTGTTTTGGTTTTTTGTAGATTCTGGATACTAGCCCTTTGTCAGATGGGTAGACTGCAAAAATTTTTTCCCATTCTGCTGGTTGCCGGTTCACTCTAATGATTGTTTCTTTTGCTGTACAGAAGCTCTGGAGTTTAATTAGATCCCATTTGTCTATTTTGGCTTTTGTTGCCAATGCTTTTGGTGTTTTAGTGATGAAGTCCCTGCCCAGGTCTTCTCTGCATTTATTGAGATGATCATGTGGTTTTTGTTTTGGGTTCTGTTTATGTGGTGGATTACATTTATAGACTTGAGTATGTTGAACCAGCCTTGCATCCCCAGGATGAACCCTACTAGATCATGATGGATAAGCTTTTTGATGTGCTGTTGCAATCAGCTTGCCAGTATTTTATTAAAGATTTTTGCATCTATGTTCATTATGGATATAGGCCTGAAGTTTTCTTTTTTTGTTGAGTCTCTGCTGGGTTTTGGCATCAGGATGATATTAGTCTCATAAAATGATTTGGGAAGGATTCCCTCTTTTTGGGTTGTTTGGAGTAGTTTCAGAAGGAGCTGTACCAGATCCTCTTTGTATGTCTGGTAGAATTCGGCTGTGAACCCTCTGGAACTGAGCTTTTTTTAGTTGGTAGGCTATTAATTGCTGCCTCAACTTCAGCCCTTGTTATTGGTCTATTCAGGGTTTCAACTTCTTCCTGGTTTAGGCTTGGGAGGGTGCAAGTGTCCATCAATTTACCCATTTCTTCCAGGTTTACTGATTTACATGCATAGAGTTGTTTGTAGTAATCTCTGATGGTAGTTTGTATTTCTGTGGAATCAGTAGTGATATCCCCTTTATTGTTTTTTTATTGCATCTATCTGATTCTTCTCTCTTTTCTTTTTCAATAGTCCTAGTGGTCTATCTATTTTGTTGATCTTTTCAAAACACCAGCTCCTGGATTTATTGATCTTTTGAAGGTTTTTTTTTT
>NW_016107373.1:5450535-5486282 GCF_001604975.1 Cebus imitator | reverse complement strand
TCTCATACAAATATGCAGTGAGCACATGTCAAAGGTTTATTTAACTCATAAAGAAGGTAAATAGCAGAATTGTAAAGCTTGCTCAAAGGAGAACTAGAGAAAATGAGGAAAAACAGGCACTGAAAAAAACTGCTTAAGTAATATTACTACAGGGATTACATGTGCATGATGTGCAAGTTTGTTACACAAGGAAACGTGTGCCATGGTGGTTTGCTGCACAGATCAACCCATCTCCTAGGTATTAAACTCAGGATCCATTAGCTGTTCTTCCTGATGCTCTCCGTGCCCCCATCCCAACATCCTAGTGTGTTTTGTCTTCCCATCCCACCATGTGTCCATGTGTTCTCATTGTTCAGCTTGCCCTTGTAAGTGAGAACATGTGGTGTTTGGTTCTCTGTTCCTGTGTTAGTTTGCTAAGGATAATGGCTTCCAGCTCCATCCATGTCCATGCAAAGAACATGATCTCATTCTTCTATGGCTGCGTAGTATTCTATGGTGTGTATGTACCCCATTTTCTTTATCCAGTCTATCATTAATGAGCATTTGGGTTGAGTCCACATCTTTGCTACTGTAAATACTGCAGCAATGAACATACATGCATGCCAGACGTTAAAATAAAAGTTGAAAAAAAGTCAAAAAATAACAGATGTCAGTGAGCTTGTAGAAAAAAAGAATGCTTTGACAGAGGTGGTAGGGATGTAATTTAGTTCAGCCCCTGTAGAAAGCAGTTTGGAGATTTCTTAAAGAACTTAAAACAGAACTACCACTCAACCCAGCACTCCCATTACTGGGTATGTACCCGAAGGAATATAAATCATTCTACCAAAAAGACACATGCATTCACATATTCATCACAGCACTATTCACAATAGCAAAGACATGGAATCAACCTAGATGCCCACTGACAGTGAACTGGATAAATAAAATGTGATACATGTACACTGTGGAATACTATGTGGCCATTAAAAATAAAATTATATTCTTTGCAGCAACATACAGTTGGAGGCCATTATCCTAAGTGAGTTAATGCAGAAACAGAAAACCAAATACTGTACATTCTCACTTATAAGTGGAAGCAGTATACACAGACACAAATATGTAAACAATAAACACCAGAGCTTACTTGAGCGGGAGGGTAGAAGGAGGGTAGGGGTAAAAAAACTACCTACCAGGTACTATGCTCACTACTTAGGTGACAAAATCATTTTACACCAGACCCCAACAACATGGATTTATCCATGGACAAGCCTGCACATGTACCTACGGAACCTAAAATAAAAGTTGGGAAAAGAAATTACTGCGGGGCAAAGAAATCCATAACTTTTATAGTTATCATTTCTACTGAACAGAAGTAATTTGCATGCCTATCAGAAAAATGCATCTGAAAACACATAATTTTACAGAGCCATGAATCTAATCAATAGAAAATAGTATGTCAACCAAAAATGCATTGAGCTACAGAACTAAACAATCCTTAAGCAGACCTGTTAGACAATACTCCAGTAAACTTTTGAAAAGTTTACTTTTCATCCTTTAGTACATCTTTTCCACATTTTAGATAATATTTCTTAAAAGTACAAAATATTTGTCAAAATTCTTTTAACGTTGTTATGCTTTTCTAGAGATTCATTATTACTGTAATTGCTACTACTGCTATCAACACAATCATTAATTATTTTGAGGAGCTTACATGCCTAGAAGGCTTTGCAAATGTATTGTATCTTTCATTAGGTTTTTCCTCCTATTTATTGCTCTAAGTGGTTCAACAGAGATGAGGAAAAGTTTCCAAGGTTTTCTAAAGCTTTAAACCTAAAAAGAAAATAGACAAGAAAATAAAGGTAGAATATATTTTTGAAGACTTATGTACATTATGAGGATATAATAAAGCTAGCATCTTTATGTAATTATGCCCAGAAAAGACGAAAACTTCCATGGATAAAATCTTACTTCAGATGTATACCCAGACAGCCAATGGGCAAAATATTGAGTCTTTGACCTAAAAATTGTATATATACAATTATAGCTAAAATAACTCATAACCCACACTTATATAACTGAAAAAGGTTTATTGTGGCTAAAACAAAGAAGGTAAGGGGAAGAGTGATAAGGGATGATGTGGTGATGTAAGATGTCGTCAACTTGTAAAGTTTTCTAATTTTAAATCATAGAAGTTACAAACAAATGGCCATATTTGCATTATAAGCAAAAGACTGAACTGTGGACCAAGATACCTAGATTCTATTTTACTTTTAATTAATTAATTAATTAATTAATTAAATTTTGAGATAGAGTTTCACTCTTGTCACCCAGGCTGGAGTGCAATGGTGCAATCTCAACTCACTGCAACCTCTGCCTCCTGGGTTCAAGTGATTCTCATGCCTAAGCCTCCAGAGTAGCTGGGATTACAGGCACCTGCCACCACGCCCAGCTAATTTTTGTATTTTTTTTTTTTTTTTTTAGTAGAGATGGTGTTTTATCATGTTGGTCAGGCTGGTCTTGAACTCCTGACCTCAGGTGATCCACTCACCTCAGCCTCCCAAAGTGCTGGGATTACAGGCATGAGCCATTGCACTTGGCTGATACCTAGATTCTAAACTGGCTGAATTTCAAAATTTTTTCAAAGTGATTTCAAAAATTAGATGTTTTTTTCTCAGCCTCAATTTTCTATCTGTAAAATGAGGGTTGCTAGACCACATGAGCTAAATCCCATGAATTGAACAATGTTTATAACATGCTGAATGCTCTTGGGATCAAAGCTTTGGAAGTGAGGGGAAAGGAGCAAAAGTGGACAGAGGGAGTAGTTGAGCCTAATGTAGAATGAAGAGAGGTCTCAACCAATTCCACCGGAAGCTCTAGAGTTAGAATGGCCCTTCAGAGTAGTCTCAAGTTGGGAGGCCACGGCCAGGTTTTTATACTCTTGCATTGACCAACTACTGCCTCCCCAGGACTTTGAATAAAATGGCTCTATAAGTGATTCAATGTCTGAAGGAACTGACAGTGAAGGCTGTTGGCCAATAGCACTCTCAATACGTCATTGAGGGAGGCCTGGGTCACGCATCACAGTGTCCACCCCAAGGAAGTTCATGATTAATTACATTCTGTTCTGCTATTTATCTTTCCCCTCTTCTCCCTATCTCAACAGTGTTTCACCTATGTAAAATTATTTACAGATCCTCAAACATAGCCTGAAGGCATATTTTTAACAATGTCCAGAAGTACCATCCTGACCTACTACTTCTGTGGTCCCAACCTAGGGTTCGCTTTTTTCCTGAATCTTTCCAGAGCACACTGGTGTGGGTCAAGTTTCTGACTCTGTGCTCATTACTGGACATTAATCATTCTTTCTTCATGCATCTGACTTCCCTTATAAATGGAAGCAACTTGAAGGTATTTAATGAGTCTTCTTTTTTTTATTATTATACTTTAAGTTCTCTGATACATGTGCAGATCTTGCAGGATTGTTACATATATACATATACACATGCCATGGTGGTTTGCTGCCTCCATCCCCCCATCACCCACGTTAGGTATTTCTCCTTTTGTGATCCTTCCCCAATCTCCCCACCCCCTGCTATCTCTCCCTTAGCCCCAACTCCCCAACAGACCCCAGTATGTGATGTTCCCCTCCCTGTGTCTATGTGTTCTCATTGTTCAATACCCACTTATGAGTGAGAACATGCCATGTTTGGTTTTCTGTTCTGTGTCAGTTTGCTGAGAATGATAGTTTCCAGCTTCATCAAAGTTCCTGCAATGGACATGAACTCATCCTTTTTTATGGCTGCATAGTATTCCATGGTATGTATGTGCCACATTTTCTTTATCCAGTCTATCATTGATGGGCATTTAGGTTGATTCCAAGTCTTTGCTATTGTAAATAGTGCTGCAATGAACATACGTGTGCATGTATCTTTATAATAAAATGATTTATAATCCTTTGGGTATATACTCAGTAATGATATTGCTGGGTCAAATGGTATTTCTATTTCTAGATCCTTCAGGAATCACCACACTGTCTTCTACAATGGTTGAACTAATTTACACTCCCACCAACAGTGTAAAAAGGTTCCTATTTCTTCACATCCTCTCAGCATGTGTTGTCTCTAGATTTTTCGATGATCACCATTCTAACTGGCATGAGATGGTATCTCAATGTGGTTTTGATTTGCATGTCTCTAATGATGAGTGATAATGAGCATTTTTTCATGTGTTTGTTGGCTGCATAAATGTCTTCTTTTGAAAAGTGTCTGTTCATATGGTTTGCCCACTTTTTGATGGGGTTGTTTGTTTTTTTCTTGTAAATTTGTTTTAGTTCTTTGTAGATTCTAGATATTAGCCCTTTACCAGATGGGTAGCTTGCAAAAACTTTTTCCCACTCTGTTGGTTGCTGGTTCACTCTAATGATTGTTTCTTTTGCTATGCAGAAGCTCTTTAGTTTAATTAGATCCCATTTGTCTATTTTGGCTTCTGTTGCCATTGCTTTTGGTGTTTTAGTCACGAAGTACCTATACCTATGCCTATGTCCTGAATGGCGTTCCGTAGGTTTTCTTCTGGGTTTTTATGGTGCTAGGTCTTATGTTTAAATCTTTAGTCCAGGAGCTAATTTTTGTGTAAGGTGTTAGGAAGGGGTCCAGTTTCAGCTTTCTGCATATGGCTAGCCAGTTTTCCCAACACCATTTATTAAATAGGAGTCCTTTCCCCATTGCTTGTTTTTGTCAGGTTTATCAGATGGTTGTAGATGTGTGCATTACTTTTGAGGCCTCTGTTCTGTTCTGTTGGTCTATATTTCTGTTTTGTACCAGTACCATGCTGTTTTGATTACTGTAGCCTTGTAGTATAGATTGAAGTCAGGAAGAGTGATGTCTCCAGCTTTGTTCTTTTTGCTTAGGATTTTCTTGGCTACGCAGCCTCCTTTTTGGTTCTGTATGAAGTTCAAGGTGTTTTTTTTTTTTCCAGTTCCGTGAATAAGGTTAATGGTAGCTTGAAAGGGATAGCATTGAATGTATAAATTACTTTGGGCAGTATGGCCATTTTCACAATACTGATTCTTCCTAACTATGAGCATGGAATGTTTTCCCATCTATTTGTGTCCTCTCTTATTTTCTTGAGCAGTGGTTTGTAGTTCTCCTTGAAGAGGTCCTTCACATCCTTGTTAGTTGTATTCCTATGTGTTTTATTCTCTTTGTAGCAATTGTGAATGGGAGTTCACTCATGATTTGGCTCTCTGTCTGTTATTGGTGTATAGGAATGCCTGTGATTTTTGCACATTGATTTTGTATCCTGAGATTTTGCTGAAGTTGCTTAACATCTTAAGGAGATTTTGGGCTAAGGTGATGGGGTTCTAAATATACAATCATGTTGTCTGCAAATGGAGACAATTTGACTTCCTCTTTTCCTAATTGATAACCTCTATTTCTTTTGCTTCCTGATTGTCCTGACCAGAACTTCCAATACTATATTGAATAGGAATGGTAAGAGATGGCACCCTTGTCTAGTGCCAGTTTTCAAAGGGAATGCTTCCAGTTTTTGCACATTCAGTATAATATTGGCTGTGAGTTTGTCATAAATAGCTTTTATTATTTTGAGATACATTCTATCAATACCTAGTTTATTGAGAATTTTTAGCACAAAGGGCTGTTGAATTTTGTCAAAGGCCTTGTCTGCATCTATTGAGATGATCATGTGGTTTTTGTCTTTGGTTCTATTTATGTGATGGATTACATTTATAGATTTGCATATGTTGAACCATCCTTGGATCCCCAGGATGTAGCCTACTTGATCAAGATGGATAAGCTTTTTGATGTGCTACTGCGTTTGGGATGCCAGTATTTCATTGAAGATTTTTGAATCAATGTTCATCATGGATATTGGCCTGAAATTTTCTTTTTTAGTTGTGTCTCTGCCAGGTTTTGGTATCAGAATGAAGTTGGTCTCATAAAATGAGTTAGGGAAGATTCCCTGTCTTTGTACTGTGTGGAATAGCTTCAGAAGGAATGGTATCATCTCCTCTTTTTATGTCTGGTAGAATTCAGCTGTGAACCCGTCTGGACCAGGACTTTTTTTGGTTGGTAGGCTATTAATTGCTGCCTCAACTTCAGACCTTGTTATTAGTCTATTCAGGGATTCAGCTTCTTCCTGAGTTAGTTTGGGAGAGTGTAAGTGTCCAGGAATTTATCAATTTCTTCTAGATTTACTAGTTTATGTGCATAGAGTTGTTTGTAGTAATCTCTGATGGTAGTTTGTGCTTCTGTGAAATCAGTGGTGATACCTCCTTTATCATTTTTTATTACATCTATTTGATTCTTCTCTTTTCTTTTTTATTACTCCTAGCAGTCTATCTATTTTGTTGATGTTTTCAAAACACCAGCTCTCATCTTAGTTATTTCTTGTCTTCTGCTAGCTTTTGAATTTGTTTGGTCTTGCTCCTCTAGTTCTTTTAATTGTGACAATAGGGTGTCAATTTCAGATCTTTTCTCACTTCTCATGTGGGCATTTAGTGCTATAAATTTCCCTCTAGACACTGCTTTAAATGTGTCCCAGAGATTCTGGTAAGCTGTGTCTTCATTCTCATTGTTTTCGAAGAACATCTTTATTTCTGCCTTCATCTCATTATTTATCCAGTGGTCATTCAGGAGCAGGTTGTTCAGTTTCCATGTGTTTGTGCAGTTTTTAGTGAGTTTCTCAATGCTGAGTTCTAATTTGATTGCGCTGTGGTCTGAGACACTGGTTGTTATGATTTTCATTCTTTTCCATTTGCTGAGGAGTGATTTACTTCCAATTATGTGGTCAATTTTAGAGTAAGTGGGATGTGGTGCTGAGAACAATGTATAATCTGTGCATTTGGGGTGGAGAGTTCTGTAGATGTCTATTAGGTCTGCTTGGTCCAGATCTGAGTTCAAGTCCTTGATATTTTTGTTAATTTTCTGTCTCATTAATCTGTCTAATATTGACAGTGGAGTGTTAAAGTCTCCCACAATTATTCTGTGGGAGTCTAAGTCTTTTTGTAGGTCATGGAGAACTTGGTTTATATATCTGGGTGCTCCTGTATTGGGTGCATATGTATTTAGGATAGTTAGCTCTTCTTGTTGCATTGATCCCTTTACCATAACCTAATGCCCTTCTTTGTCTCTTTTGATCTTTGTTGCTTTAAAATCTGCTTTATCAGATATTAGGATTGCAACCTTGGTTTATTTTTGCTCTCCATTTCCTTGGTAAATATTCCTCCAGCTCTTTATTTTGAGTCTATCTGTGTCTTTGTATGTGAAATGGGTCTCCTGAATACAGCACATTGATGGGTCTTGATTTTTTATCCAATTTACCCATCTTTATCTTTTGATTGGGGCATTTAACCTGTTTACGTTTAAGGTTAATATTTTTATGTGTGGATTTGATCCTGCCATTTTGATACCAGCTGGTTGTTTTGCCCATTAGTTGATGCTGTTTCTTCATTGTGTCAATGGTCTTTACCATTTGCTATGTTTTTGCAGTGGTTGGTACTGGTTGTTCCTTTCCATGTTTAGTGCTTCCTTCAGGAGCTCTTGTAAGATAGTCCTGGTGATGACGAAATCTCTCAGCAATTGCTTGTCCATAAAGGATTTTATTTCTCCTTCACTTATGAAGTTTAGTTTGGCTGGATATGAAATTCTGGGTTGATTCTTCTTTAAGGATGTTTAATATTGGCCCCCACTCTCTTCTGGCTTGTAGGGTTTCTACCAAGAGATCTGCTGTAAGTCTGATGGGCTTCCCTCTGTGGGTAACCTAACCTTTCTCTCTGGCTTCCCTTAGCATTTTTTCCTTCATTTCAACCCTGGTGAATCTAACAATTATGTGCCTCAGGGCTGGTCTTCTTGAGAAATATCTTTGTGGTGTTCTCTGTATTTTCTGGATGTGAATGTGGGCCTGCTTTGCTAGGTTGGGGAAGTTCTCCTGGATAATATCCTGAAGAGTGTTTTCCAGCTTGGATTCATTCTCTCTGTCTCATTCATGTGCACTGATTAATTGTAGATTAGGTCTTTCCACATAATCCTGTATTTTTTGGAGGCTTTGTTCATTTCTCTTAACTCTTTTTTCTCTAATCTTCCCTTCTTGTTTTATTTCATTGAGTTGATCTTCAATCTCTGATATCCTTTCTTCTGCTAGATAGATTCGGCTATTGAAACTTGTTTATGCTTTGCAACGTTCTTGTGTCATGTTTTTCACCTCCATCAAGTCATTTATGTTCTTCTCTAAAACCGTTATTCTAGTTAGCATTTCAGCTAACCTTCTTTCAAGGTCCTTAGTTTCTTTGAATTGTGTTAAAATATGTTCCTTTAGCTCAGAGAAGTTTGTTATTACCCACTTTCTGAAGCCTGCTTCTCTCAACTCCTCAAACTCATTCTCTGTCCAGTTTTCTTCCCTTGCTGATGAGGCATTGTGATCCCTTGGAGGAGGAGAGGCATTCTGCTTTTTGGTGATTTCATCTTTTTTTGTGCTTTTTTTTTTCCCCATCTTTGTGGATTTATCTACTTTTGGTCTTTGAAGTTGGTGACTTTCAGATGGAGTCTCTGAGTGGACATCTTTTCTGTTGATGTTGAAGCTATTTCTTTCTTGTTTTTTAGTTTTCCTTCTAACAGTCAGGCTCCTCTGCTGCAGGAGTACTGGAGGTCCACCGCAGATCTTGCTTGCCTGTGAATCACCCATAGGGGCTGCCGAACAGCAAAGATTGCTGCCTATTCCTTCCTCTGGTAGCTTCGTTCCAGAAGGGTACCAGCCAGATTTAGCCAGAGCCCTCCTGTATGAGGTGTCTCTTTGGATATACAGGGGTCAGGAAGCTGTTTGAGGAGGCAGTCAGTCCCTTATCAGAGTTCAAGTGCTGTGCTGGGAGCTCAGTTGCCCTGTTCAGAGCTGCTTGGGCAGGGATGTCTAAGTCTGCTGCAATGGAACTCTCAACCGCCCCTTTTCCCAGGCACTCTGTACTGGGAAAGTGGGGCTTTATTTATAAGTCCCTGACTGGCTGCTGCCTTTTTTCAGAGATGCTCTGCCCAGCAAGGAGGGAGTCTCATCACAGTCCTCCTCATGCATTGCTGAGCTGCCGTGGGCTCCGCCCAGCTGGTGTGTAATCTTCCTTGCTATTTTGTTTACACAGGTAAGGTTAGAACTGCCTCAGTAATGGTGGACTGCCTCTGTAATGTCACCCTTCCCTCCAGCAAGCTTGACCATCCTGGGTCGAGCTCAAACTGCTGTGCTGGCTGCGGAACTCTCAAGCCAGCAGGTTGCAGTTTGCTGGTCTTTGCGGGGGCGGGACCCGCTGAGCCAGATCACTTGTGGCCTGTCCGAGGAAGGACGTTGGGAGAAGGGGGAGGATCAGGAAAAATAACTAATGGATATTAGGCTTAATACTTGGGTGATGAAATAATCTGTATAGCAAACCCTCATAACACAAGTTTCTCTATATAACAAATCCGCACTTGTACCCCTGAACTTAAAACCAAGTTAGAAAAGAAAAATATATATAATGTGTAGTTGCTTATATTAAAAAATTAAAAATTGTAACATTACCAATAAAAGAAAAAAACAGGGTTGAGAAAGAAATAGAAGCTAAATTTCCCTGAATACATCTTTTTCTGATACATTCAACTTGACCTAAATATTCACATAATTATAAAACCAAATACAAACTTTGTAAAACTATAAAAAACAAAATTAAAACAAATTATGAAAAGGGAAAATAACAATTTGACATAGGAGCTTTTTTCATCATGAAATGCTCTGCACAAAGTGCCAAGGAGTGCAGCTGTATTAGCAGAAGCCTGCAGGGTTGGGCAGAGCTGCCTATGACTCATGGTTGTTTTCCTAACTGCGTTTCTTAGTGTTATCTTCTAATTTTGAGGTTTGATTGCTACTACCCCTTGGGGTTGTTGTTCTCTTTTGTCTTCAGACTTCAAAGGAAAGGAGAAATAAAAAAAAAAAAAAAAAAAACCTCCATGCATGTGTACACTATTGCACAACCTGTAAACAGCAATTTAAAATCAATATTCTCAGCAAAGCTGTTAAAATGCCTTCATTCTAGGTTCTTCAGGTATTCAAATGTTAAGGCTTATTCACTGGATACTTAAAATGGCATTTCATAGCACTAATCTTTAAATCAAATGCGTTCACATATTTGAATCCCTTTTATCATTGAAATAGCCCACAGTGAGATTTACCAGAGTCCAAAGTTTTCACATAAATTACAGGAGACTCAGAGAGGTCACAGATTTGTGTAAGGTCACACAGTTAGGGAGATCCTGCTCCCAAACCCAGTTGTTTGAATTCTACCCTGCATCCCCTTTAAATTACCATAGCTGAAGTGAGAGTCTTTCCCATAGTGTGTCTAATACCAATATTAGAGACATATTTATTTGGTACTTACAGGTCTTGGTGCCCTAAGTAATAAAAGATGCATATTCGTAAGAAGGGAATATGTGTTTAATGATGTAAAAGCAGAAAAGAAGCAGCAACTACTGCCTAGTGATTTAAAACTATCATCTCCTCTACTTTTTCAAAAACCCCAGTATACACACTCCTTTTAAAGATGAAGAAATCAAGGCTCAGAGGGGTTGAACTACTTGCTTAAGATCCACAACCAATTATGGAAAAATTATGATTTGAACTCAATTCTTTCCAGCTCCAAAGCCTCTCGTCTTTTTATTATACATTCATACGCCCTCCAAGTTTCAAACTTTCGTCCTCCTTCACACTTAGAAAATAGCATCAACAAGTTTAAATCAGTACAAATTGCTCTGATCTCTTGTGGGAACTGAAGCTCATGCCCCCACCTGCCATTCTGAGTGAGATGGCTAGATCCAGAGCTATGCATCATTTAAGATCATTAGTATAAAATCAATAGCTGCAGGAAATAATTGTAACTATCCATGTGACCTTGCCCCCTGTGGTACTTCATCTTTGAAGTTTATTTAATTAAAGTCCAAGAAAGATGGGTTAGCTCTGGAGTGTTGTGTAAAGTGGAATTGACATGACCCAAAAGGGAAACAGCCTTTACTACTAGCCTTGCCATGTATGGTTCAGGAGGAGAAGGTCTCAAAATACTTGGAGCAAGAAGACCTAACATTCTGTGAAGGTGATTAGATTGTCTCTGACATTGTAAGACATGAGCTGTGTACCACACATAGGCAGTTATTTAGTAATATCTACGGAAATGCCACTGGATGCTAAGTTCTCAGGCTATAATGAGCTGAATATAATATCAACCCTAATTAGCCTCCAGGAGATCATATTTGAATGGAGCCAAATAACCAATAACTATGTGTCTTAGCTGATTCAGGTTGCTATAACAAAATGCTTAGGCCTAGGAGATTTAGAAAAAATAAATGTATGTCTCATAGTTCTGGAGGCTGAAAGTTCAAAATCACGGTGCGAGCATGACTGGGTTCTGGTGAGGATTATCTTCCAGATTTCAGATTGTTGGCATCCTCTTCTATCCTCACATAGCAGAGAGAAGGCTCTCTGAGACCCCTGCAAAGGGCCACTGATCTCATTTATGACGGGGTCACCCTCATCACCTAATTACCTGTAAAAGACCCTACCTTTTGGTGCTATCATACTGGGATTAGATGTCAACATTTGAATTTTGGAGGGAAACAAATACAACAGGTAGTCAAAAGTTATCCATAGATTTTCAACTATGTGTGGGGCAGCACCTATACCACTGCATTGTTCAAGAGTCAACTGTGTTTTTGTTCCATGTTGATACAGGAGATAGAAAGAAATTATTTAGGCAGTCAGTGAGGTTAAAAGAGTCCTTGATATGATTTTTTTGTAGTAAAAAGCAGCCCCAAAATCATTTTATAACAAAGATCAGCCTCAGCCTGAAAAATCAAGCTGTCAACATAGATAAGCAAGCTAGACGCTTGCATAGGTAAATTCTGGCAGCTGTGCCAATAGAAAAAGGCTACCTCAGGGCCAGGCATGTTCAACATGGAGGCTCCATCTTTCCATTTCTTTGTCAACCACTTGTGCAGTAAAGAAGCATGCACCTGTCTCTACTAAAAACACAAAATTAGCTGGGCGTAGTGATACATGCCTGTAATCACAGCTACTTGGGAGGCTGAGGCAGGAGAATCGCTAGAATCTGGGAGGCGGAGGCTCAGGTCAGCCGAGATGGCGCCATTGCACTCCAGCCTGGGCAATGAGAGTAAAACTCAAAAAAAAAAAAAAAAAAAAAGCTTAAACAAAAAAAAAAAAAAAAAGGAAGATAAAAGAAGCCTGAAACATGACTCTGGCCAGGTAGAGAACCCATCTGCATAATAAAAGATTAGGATGGGATGGCCAGCTTCTTCCTGTGCTCTATAAATGGCACACCTTGTCCAACCAATCCTTTGCGCCCCATATAAATCAGACACTGCTTCATCAAACTTGTTTATAAAGCCCCATGCATTTCACCAGAGAACCAGGAGACCCACTCAGGGGATGCAAGAATGGTTTAATACAGAGTACAAGATTTGTATACCGAAAATCACAAAACATGACTAAGGGAAATTAAAGATCTGAGTGAATTAAGAGACATACGATATTCACGTATTGGAATACTCAATGTTGCTAAGATGAAAATTCTTCCTAAATTTACATAAATATTGAACAATCCCTATCAAAACTCCACTAGGCTTTTTCAGAAATGATAAGCAGATATTAAAATTTATATGAAAATGAAAGGCACCAAGATTAGCCAAAACAATTTTGAAAAAGAACAAAATTGGAGAACGTCACTTTCAGATGTCAAAACTTAGTACAAGACTACAGGTATCAAGACAGTATGGTACTGGCCTAAGAACATACATGTTGTTCAATGAAAGAGATGTGAGTCCAGAAATAAATCCATATATTCATAGTTAACTGATAATTGACAAAGGTTTAAAGTAATTTGTAAGAAAAGGATATCTTCAACAAATGACCTCTCACAGTCCAAAGATTCCATTAAAATACTCAAATGTTTCTATAGTAAGACATCTACCTATTGCTTGGAAAGGTTTATCAAGACAGAAGTCAGAAATCAGGGATACAGAATGATAGAATGGAATGAGGTTCCTGACTTACATTCTCCATAAACTTTCTTTAATTCTCCAGTATTTTCTTAATGAGAAGTTAAGATTATTTTCTTGATTTCTTAATGTGAAATTCAGAAACTGGCGTGTGAATAGTGTGGTATATTAAGTGCTCAGACTTGAATTAGACTGCCTTATTTCAAAATTCAGCTCAGTATTTACTTAGCTCTGTGACTTTTGGCCAAATCACCTAACTTTGAACTGACTCATTTTCTTTATCTTTCTATAGGGAAGAGTGATATTACATACCTCTCAGAATTGCCATATAAATTAAATTTGATAATGTCATTAGAATGCTTAGCATAGGTCTTTTGTACAGTAAATTCTCAATAAATATTTGCTTTAAAAAATTGAAAAGCAAAATAAACTCAAGAGATAAAACCTAGATGAAGAAGAAATAAGGAGACACATAAAATAATGTACTACACACACAGATGTGAACACCAACCACTCACCCCACCAAAGCATAATGAAGAAAAGGAGAAAGAAAATCCAGAGGGCTCTAGGAGAGTGGAGACAGAGGTGCAGAGAGAGAGAGAGATGTCTAAACAAGTTACGGCTAACATATCTGTTCTAAACAGTCTTCTAAGGGATGCTGGAATAGCATCAGAAATTTCACTCAAGAAAAGAGGAAAGGCCAGGTGCAGTGGCTCATGCCTGTACTCCCAGAACTTTAGGAGGCTGAGGTGGGCAGATCACTTGAGGTTAGGAGTTCAAAACCCGCCTGGCCAATATGGCAAAACCCCATCTCTACTAAAAAATACAAAAATATAGCCAGGCATGGTGGTGCATGCCTATAGTCCCAGCTATTCGGGAGGCTGAGGTAGGTTAATTGCTTGAACCTGGGAGATGGAGGTTGCAGTGAGCCGAGATCATGCCACTGCACTCCAGCCTGGGTGACAGAGTGAGACTTCATCTCAAAAAACTAAAAATAAAAAAGAGGAAAGGGAATATCAGTGCTGATGGGTATGGAAATGCAGCAGTAAGCAAGAGACACTAAATCATGCTGAAGAAACTAGTGCACTGTGTTATAGTTTATTCTTAATTATGACCATGTCTAAGTTGAGATCAAAACTGCAATTCAAACAAGATCCACTTTGGAAACATTTCTCTTCACTATAGGTCTCTTGGCCTTTCGAGATAGGGTGTTACCCGAGGAAAGAGTTAACAGGGATTACAGCACTTTTTTCATGCAAAAAAAAAAAAAAAAAAACATGAAGCGCCTCCGACAGGAGAAGAAGGGCTGATTCCACTGGAAAAGGAAGCTTGGTGAGATAAGGAGTTCAAGGTCCTCTGCTTCATAGGAATCTAGCCACATAACCTTATCCCAGTTTTCAGGGATCTAGAAGCAACAGGATTGCAGGATGGGATAGAAAGGAACTGAAGAGAAAAATAGGTCCCATGAAACCACTGTCTGTCCAGAAAAGTGGAGGACTAACCACTGTGAAATCAGTGCACACTTCTCCTAGGTTTCTGGGTACCTAAGGAAATAAATAAATGAGCTAAGACACTTAAGACACTGAAGCTGTCCCTTCTCTCAGTAGTTTATTTTTACTAGCCTAAAATAGCATAGCAAAACAAAAATTTATTATTTAGCTAAATCTCCTTGTTGCCACAGAAATTACTTCACTTTGCCACTCTCAGGCAAAGGCTATCAGGTGTCCCTCTCTTAATGTAGAAGGGGATTAAACTAGACAGAATGTAGGACTGGACTAGCCACATTGTAGAACATAGAGCTAGTACAGTGGAAAGGGAAAGAATCCTATTCTTAAAAATTTTTAAATTGTCTTTGAGCTGGGCATTTAGAAGTTTTCGTAACATATGCAATGTAAACTTCAGAAGAGATCACCAAAATGGGAATTCGAGCATGCAAGATGGTCCAGGAAAAGCAAAAAGTGATGTGCAGAGAAATTCTAAGTGAAGTTAGAAAGTGGAGCCCTGAGATACTCCTACAGTTCATACTTTTATGAGGAACAGGTGTTAGGATTTGGGGCCTAAGATTGTAGCCCAAGAACTAGTGTCTAGAAGACTGGGGTTTAAACCTGGGAAACATGAGGGTAAGAGGAAAGAAATGTCAGGTTCCTGGACACAAGGAGAGAAAGGTGACAGGAAGGTAATCGGGAACCCTGATGGTACTTTGAAACGTTTGTCATTTTTTCCTGGAAAGTAAATAAAAATTATTTTCAAACTCCCCTGGCACATGAGGTAAAGGCTGTGGGTGTTCTCACAGAGGGTGTCCAGTGGTTTTAGGCTGGAGGTATTTACAGTAAAGGTGCATAATCAGTTGTCAAAGTAGTGAGCATGTGCCTGAGAATTCTTTATACATGGCTAGAATTGGGGATAGAAGTGGACCAAGACATAGGATTATGAAATGGTTAAAAAAAAAATACTGTTCAACATATGATAGAAAAATAGGTGGATCTACCAGACAAATAAATTTATGAAACTGTGTTTTAACATTGGCTGATGGTTAGTGGCTTTTACAATGGGTTTGGTATCATTTAAGCAAAATATGTTTCTATTAGTCAGAATGGTATGCATGGATAAATGGCTACTGTAATTTTAGATTTTTAATTTCTAATATATATCCCATAAGATATAATCTAAAGATTTACAATCCCCTTAGATCCATTTCATGTTAAGTTATTAGATGTTGCCAGAGAGTTTCCTTTGAAGTTAAAATTGACAACAGATTGCTTAAGCCCAGTAGTTTGAAATCAGTCTGGGCAACATAGACCTCCTCTCTATTAAAAATAAAAAGGTTAGCTTGGCATGCTGGTACATGCCTGTAGTCCCAGATACTCAGGAGGCTGAAGCTGAAGGATTCCTTGAGCCTGTGAGGTTGAGGCTGCAGTGAGCCATAATCATGCTACTACATTCCAGCCTGGGTGACACAGTGAGACCCTGTCTCAAAATAAAATAAATAATATTGACAACAAAATTAATTGTCACTTCCAATGTGAATGGAACCCACCTTATATCTATATAATTTCATCTCATGGTGTTCAGAACCCAGATTTAGGAGAGTCCACGATACAATGCTAATATTATTGTTTTTCTGTCAGTCATTTTCTATCATTGAATTATAGCCATTTTCATTATAAATTTGCATGTTTTATAGAAAAGATAACAATTTCAGATGCAAGAGTATTAAAACCTCACATATAGAGAAGTGGCAAAGCAAGGCAGCCAAATAGGAGAACCTTTCAGCAATCGTCCTCTCCACAGGAACACTGAATGTAGCAACTATCTACACAAAAAAGCAACTTAATGCCAACCAAAAATCAGGTGAGTGATCATAGAGCCTGGTTTTAACTCCACATCGCTGAAACAGACACTGAAAATTGTAGAACAGACAATCTTGAATTGCTGACGCTACTTCCCTGCCAGTGGCCACATGACATGGAAAGACAACCTGTGTGCTTCCAGAAAGGGGAGTGTAGTGATGGAGGACTCTGCACTGGAATACAATCCTGCCAACATGAGGCAGAACTCAGCTGGGACCCACAGAGGGAGCACTTACACCAGCCATAGCCAGAGGGGAACCACCCATCCCAGTAGTAAGAACTGAGTTTCAGCACACCTGACCACTGTGGTGTGCTCTGGGTCCTATATAAACTTGAAAGGCAGTCTAGACCACAAGGAATGCAACTCTCATGCAAGCACTAGTGTTGGGCTGGGCTTAGAGTCAGTGGACTTAAGGGCATATAACCTAGTGAGACTGTAGCTGGGGTATCTAAAGGAGTATCTGCATTACCCTTCACACACCCCAGGCAGTACAGCTTGCAGTTTTAAAAGAGACACTTCCTTCCACTTAAAGAGATAAAGAGAGGAGAGAGAATTGTAAAGAGGCCATTTTCTTGCAAGCTGGATACCAGGCTCAGCCACAGTAAGATAGGGCACCAGGCAGAGTTGTGTCCGGGCCCCCATTCCAGGCCCCCATTCTCAGACAACATTTGTAGACACTGCCTTGGTCACAAAGGCATCTTTTGCCTTGAAAGGAAGGCCCAAATCTTGTCAAGATTCTTCTACTGCTGACTACAGAGCCCTTGGGCCCTGAATAATCAGCAGTGGTATCTAGGTCGTATATGCCATGGGCCTTGGATGAGACTCTGAGATATGCTGGCATCAGGTATGACCTAAAACATTCACAGCTGTGGGGACTATGAGGAGGACTCCTTCTGCTTGAGGAAAGCAGAAGGAAGAGTAAGGGGGACTTTGTCTTACAGCTCAGGTGCCAGCTTGGCCACAGTGGGGAAGAGCATCAAGTGGGTTCTTGGGGATCCCAATTTCAGGTGTTGGCCCTTGAATAGAATTTTTGGACTCCCCTGGGCCAGAAGAGAGCCCATTGTCATGAAGGATGAGTCTCAGGCCTGGCAGCATTTACCGTAAGGTCAATGAAGAGGCCTTGGGCCTTAAGTGAACATTGGCAGTACCATGGCAGTACTCCCTGTGGGCCAGTGGTGGCAGTGGACATAGAGAGAGACTCCGCTGCCTGACAAATGGGTCAAGAAGAGTGGGAAGAATTTTGTCACGTAGTTTCATGCCACCTCTGTCACAGTAGAATAGAGCACCAGGTAGATTTCTAAGGTTTCTGACTCCAGGCCCTGCTCCTGGACAGCATCTCTGGACCCATTTGAGCCCCAGGGAATCTTGCCACCCATAAGAAAGGACACAGCCTGGCTGGCCTTGACATATACTAATTGTAGAACCCTAGGACCTTGAATGAATTTAGGTGGCATCCAGGTAGTGGTTACAGAGGGCCTTGGGCAAGACCCAGCACGGTGCTGGCTACAAGTCTGACTCAGTGCAGTCCCAGTAATGCTGGCCACAGGGATGCTTGTGTCACCCTTCCCCCAGCTCCAGGCAGCTCAGCACAGAGAGAGACTGCTTATCTGTGAGAAAGCAAGAGAACAAGAGTTTCTGCCTGGCAACAGGGGAGGGAAAAGAAAATTCTTCTGGATCTTATCTAAGACTAGCAAAGCAGTATGTATTAGTCTATTCTCACATTTCTATGAAGAAGTACCCGAGACTGAATCATTTATAATGAAAATAGGCTTACTTGGCTCATGTTTCTGCAGGCTGTACAGGAAGCATTGCAGCCCCCTGCTTCTGAGGAGGCCTCCAGAAGCTTCCAGTCCTGGCAGAAGTCAAAAAGGGAGTAAGGCATCTCACATGAACATCACAGGAGAAAGAGAGGGAGGGAGGTGCTACACACTTTTAAACAACCAGATCTCATAAAAACTCACTCACTCACTATAATGAGAACAGCACAGAGGGGATGGTGCTAACCATTCATAAAAATCACCTCCATGATCCAATGACTTCCCACCAGGCCCCACATCCAACATTGGGGATTACAACTGAACATGAGATTTTGGTGGTAACTCAAATGCATACCATATCACAGTACCTCTAAGAGTCTGCAAGAACCACAGTATTAATGCACTTGGAATACCGCCTAATGTAGACATGGTTGCAGTGACAAAAAACTTAGATCACAACATCCAAGTGCCTTTCAACACCTGGAAAGCCTGCACAAGAAGGATGGGTACAAACAAGCCCATATGGCAAAGACTAAACTAAATACCTAATTCTTCAATGCTCAGACACTTATGAACACCCACAAGCATCAAGACCATCCAGGAAATCATGACCTCATCAAATGAACTAAATAAGAAACTTAGGAGTAATCGTGCAGAGGCAGAGCTATGTTACCTTTCACACAGAGTATTCAAATACCTATTTTGAGGAAACTCAAAGAAATTCAAGATAACACAGAGAAGAATGTCAGAATCCTATCAGATAAATGTATAAAAGAGATTGAAATAATATAAAAGAATCAAGCAGAAATTCTGGAGTTGAAAATGCAATTGACATATTGAAGAATGTATCAGTCTCTTAATAACAGAATCAATCAAGCAGAAGACAGGCTTAGTGACCTGGAAGACAGGCTATTTGAAAATACACAGAGGAGACAATAGAAAAAAATACAGAGAAATAAAGCACATCTATGAGATCTTAAAAATAGTCTCAAAAGAGCAATTTGAAGAGTTATTGGCCTTAAAGTGGATGTATGTGGAGAGATAGGGGTAGAAAGTTTACACATAGGTAATAAATAAATAAACAATAAGAGAGAACTTCCCAAATCTAGAGAAAGATATCAATATTCAAGTACAAGAAGATTATAAAACACCAAGCATATTTAGCACAGAGAAGACTACCTAAAGCCATTTAATAATCAGACTCTCAAATATCAAGGATAAAGAGATATCCTAAAAGCAGCAAGAGAAAAGAAACAAATAGCATCCAATGGAGCTCTAATATGTTTGGAAACCAACTTTTCAGTGGAAATCTTACAGTCAGTAAGAGAGTGGCATGAAATATTTAAAGTGCTGAAAGAAAAAGGAAACTTTTACCCTAGAATAGCACATCCAGTAAAAATATCCTAAAACATTTAGGAGAAATAAAGACTTCCCCAGATAAACAAAAGTTGAAGGATTTTTGTCAATACCACACCTGTCCTATAAAAAATATGCTAAAATGAGTTCTTCCATCTGAAAGAAAAAATGTTCGTGAGCAAGAAGAAATCATCTGAAGGTATAAAACTCACGGGTAACAGTGGGCACACAGAAAAATATGGAATATTATAACACTGTAAGTGTGGTGTTTACTCATATTTTCAGTAGAAAGAGGAAATGATGAACTAATCAAAACTAGTAACTACAACAACTTTTCAAGACATAGCACTGTGATACAAATAGAAACAACAAATGTTAAAAAGCAGGGGATGAAATTAAAGTGTCAAGTTTTTATTCGTTTTCTTTTCCTTGTTTGTTTGTGCAAACAGTGTTAAGTTGTCATTTGTTTAAAATTAGCTATAACATAGTATTTGCAAGCCTCCAGGAACCTCAAACAAACAAACAAAAAAAACACAACAAATACACAAAAAATAAAAAGCAGAAAATCATAACACATCATTAGAGAAAATCACCTTCACTAAAAAGAAGACAGGAAGGAAAAGAAAAAAAGAAAAGAAAATCACAAAACAACCAGAAAACAAATAACAAAATGGCAGGAGTAATTCTTTACTTATCTATAATAATATTGAATTTAAATGGACTAAATCAAAAGTTATAGAGCGTTCAAATGGATTAAAAAGAAGACCCAATGATCTGTTGCCGAAAAGAAATACATTTCACCCATAAAGACACACATACACTGAAACTAAAGGTATGGAAAAAAACATTTTAAGCCAATGAGCAGGAGCAGGAGTAGCTATACTGATATCAGACAAAATAGATTTCAAGATGAAAGCTATAAAAAGAGACCAAGAAGGTATTATAAAATGATAAATTGGTCAATTCAGCAAGAGGAGATAACAATTATAAATATATGTCCAACCAATACCTAAATATTAAAGCAAATAATATTAGAATTGAAGAGGGAGCACCTAAATATTAAAGGAAATAATATAGAATTGAAAAGGGAGAATAAACCCGAATACAATAATAGCTGGAGACTGCAACATTCACTTTCAGCTCTGAACAGATCACTCAGACCAAAAAATCAACAAAGAAGCATCATACTATAGAATACGGAACAAATGGATCTAATAGATATTTGCAGAACATTCCATCCAACAGATGCAGAATACACATTCTTCTCAGCACATAGATTATTCTCAAAGTTAGATTATGTGTTAGGTCACAAAACAAACCTTAAAACATTTAAAAAATGGAATAATCATCAAATGTCTTCTCTAATGACAATGTAATAAAACTAGAAATCAATAAGGTATTTTAGAAACTATACAAACACATGAAAACTAAACAGTATGCTCTCGAATGACCAGTGGATCAATGAAGAAATTAGGAAGAAAATTTTGAAATTTCCTGAAAACAATGTTAATGGAAACATGACATACCAAAATCTATGGAATACAATGAAAAGGGTACTAAGAAAGTTGATAGCTACAAGTGCTTGCTTAAAACAAGAAGAAAAACTTCAAAAAACAACATAACGATGCCTCTTAAATAACAGAAAAAGTGACAGCATAACAAACCTAAAGTTAGTAGAAAACAAATGTTAAAGACCAGAGCAGAAATAAGTGAAACTGAAATGAAGGAAACAGTACAAATGATAAAGAAAACAAAAGTTGGTCTTTTGAAAAGATACAGCCAGATTATCAAAGAACAAAAGGCAGAAGACCCAAATAAATAAAATCAGTGATAAAAAGAGACATTACAGCTATACTGCATTTAATCAAAGAACCATTTGAAAATACTATGAGCAACGATATGCCAATAATTTGAAAATCTAGAAAAAGTGGATAAATTCCTAGACACATACAACCTACCAATATTGAAACATGAAGAAATCCAAAACCTGAAAAGACCAATAACAAGTAACAAGGTAGAAGCCATAATAAAAAGTCTCCTCTCAAAGAAAAGACCAGGAACTGAAGGCTTCACTGATGAATGTTTCCAAATATTTAATGAAGAACTAATACAAATTCTACTCAAACTATTCTGAAACGCAGAGGCAGAAAGAATACTTCTAAACTCATTATATCAGGATACTAGCACCCTGATACCAAAACCAGACAAGACACAACAAAAAAAGAAGAAAAAAAAAAAACCCTACAGGTCAATATCTGATGATTATTGATGCAAAAACCCTCAGTAAAATACTGGCAAAAATCAAAAGAAGGCATTTATGCAGCCAACAAACATATGAAAAAAAGCTCATCATCCCTGGTCATTAGAAAAATGCATATCAAAACTACGCTGAGATATCATCTCATGCAGTTAGAATGGCAATCTTAAAAAATCTGGAGACAATAGTGGGAATGTAAATTAGTTCAACCACTGTAGAAGACAATGTGGTGATTCCTCAAGAATCTAGAAATAGAAATATCATTTGACCCAGCAATCTCATTACTGGGTATATACCCAAAGGATTATAAATCATTCTGTTATAAAGACACATGCACACATATGTTCATTGCGGCACTGTTTGCAATAGCGAAGACTTGGAATCAACCCAAATGCCCATCAATGACAGACTGGATGAAGAAAATGTGGCACATATATACCATGGAATACTAGGAAGCCATAAAAAGATGAATTTATGTCCTTTGCAGAGACATTGATGAAGCTAGAAACCATCATTCGCAGCAAACTGACACAGGAACAGAAATCCAAACACTGCATGTTCTCACTTATGGGTGAGTGTTAAACAATGAGAACACATGGACACAGGGAGGGGAACATCACATACCGGTGCCTGTTGCAGAGTGGGGAGCTAGAGGGTGGGGAGATCGGTGAAAGATAACATTAGAAGAAATACCTAATGTAGATGACAGAGGGGGATGGATGCAGCAAACTACCATGGCTTGTGTATACCTATGTAAAAATCTGCACATGTACCCCAGAACTTAAAGTATATATATATATATATATATATGTGTGTGTGTGTNTGTGTGTGTGTGTGTGTGTGTGTGTGTGTGTGTGTGTGTGTGTGTATAAAATACTAGCAAAACAAATGCAACAACACATTAACAAGATCATTCATCATGACCAAGTGGGATTTTTCCCAGGGATTCAAGGATGAGCTAACATATGTTAATCAATAAAGGTTACATCATAACAACTTAATGAAGGACAAAAACAATGATCATTTCAATTGTTGCTGAAAAAGTATTTGAAAAAACTTAATATCCTTTCATTATAAAAAATCCACCAAAAACTGTGTATAGAAGGAACACACCTCAACACAATAAAAGCCACATGTGACAGATCCATAGCTAGTATCATACTGAATTGGTAAAACTAAAAGCCTTTCTTCTAAGATCTGGAACACAATAAGTTTGCCCACTTCCACCACGTATTCAACATAATACTGGAAGTACTTGCTACAGCAATCAGACAAGAGAAAAACTAAAAGACATTCAAACTGTAAAGGAAGAGGTCAAATCATCCTCATTTGCAGATGATATAATCTTATATTTTGAAAAAACTAAAAACTATACCAAAAACTACTAGAACTAAACTATTAGAACAGATGCTGTAAAGTTGCAGGATATAAAATTGACACACAAAAAGCAGTAGTAGTTCTATAAGCCAACAGTCAATAACCTGAAAAATAAATCGAGAATATAATGTAATTCACAATAGCTACAAATAAAATTAAATACCTAAGAATTAAATTAACCGAAGTAATGAAAAATCTCTACAATGAAAACTATAAAACATGCAAGCATTTGAAGAGGGCACAAAAAAGTGAAAAGATACTGCATGTTCATGAATTGGAATAATCAATATTGTTAAAATGTCCATATTCAACAACTCATGGACACAGGGAGGGGAGCATCACACACTGGGGTCTGCTGGGGAGAAATAGGGGAGGGACAGTGGGGGTGGGGAGTTGGGGAGAGATAGCATGGGGAGAAATGCCAGATATAGGCGAAGGGGAGGAAGGCAGCAAATCACACTGCCACGTGTGTACCTATGCAATAATCTTGCATGTTCTTCACATGTACCCCAAAATGTAAAATGCAATTTAAAAAATTTTAGCAGGAATAGCTACAAAAAAAAGTCCATATTACCCAATATAATCTACAAGTTCAGTTCAATCCATATCAAAATAAAAATGACATTCTTCACAGAAAACAAAAAATTCTAAAAGTTATATAGAATCATAAAAGACCCAGGATAGCCAAAGCTATCCTAAGCAAAAACAACAAAGCTGGAGGAATCACATTACCTGACTTCAAATTATAATACAGAGCTATAGAAACCAAAACAGCATAAAAACTGGCATAAAAATGGGTACACAGAGCCATGGAACAGAATAGAGAACCCAGTAACAAATCTATAGATCTACAGTGAACTCATTTTCAACAAAGGTGCCAAGAACATACATTGAGGAAGGAACAGTCTCCTTCAATTAATGATACTGGGAAAACTGGATACCCATAAGCAGAAGAATAACTAGAACCCTATCTCTTACCATATACAAAAGTCAAATCAAAATGGATTACAGACTTAGATCTAAGACCTCAAACTATTAGCTTGGTGCAAAAGTAATTGCCTTTTTTTTTGCAACTAAAATAATTGCAAAAACTATGATTTCTTTTACACCAACTAACAGAAAACTAATGCAAGAAAACATTGAGTAAAATATCTAAGACATTTGAGTGGAAAAAAAAGATTTCTTGGGTAATACCCCACAGGCAAGGCAACCAAACCAAAAATGGACAAATGGGATCACATCCAGTTAAAAGCCTGCACAGCAAAGGTAACAACCAACAGAGTGAAGAGACAACCCAGAGAAAAGGAGAAAATGTTTACAAACTATATATCTGACACAATATTAATAACCAGAATATGGAAGTAGTTCAGATAACTCTGTAGCAAAAAATCTAATGCTCCGATTTTTAAAATGGGCAAAAAGATCTGAATAGACATTTTTTAAAACAATACATACAAATGGCAAACAGGTATATGAAAAAGTGCTCCATATCCTTGATCATCAGAGAAATGTAGATCAAAACTAAAATGACATATTATCTCGCCCTAGTTAAAATGGCTTTTATCGAAAAGACAGGAAATAACAAATGCTGGCGAGGATATGAAGAAGAGAACCCTCAAAGACTGCGGTGGGAATGTAAATCAGAATAACCACTGTGGAAAACTATTTTGAGGTTTCTCAAAAAACTAAAAATTGAGCTAAGAAATGATCCATTAATCCCACTGCTAGGTATATACACAAAAGAAAGGAAACCAGTATAGCAAAGAAATATCTGCCCTCTTATGTTTATTGCAGCATCATTCACAATAGCAAAGATTTGGAAGTAAACTAAGTGTCTGTCAACAGTCGAATGAACAAAGAAAATGTGGTATATACTATCTTATGCCAATTACAATGATGATTATTAAAAAATCAGGAGACAACAGATGCTGGAGGGGATGTGGAGAAATAGGGATGTTTTTACACTGTTGGTGGGAGTGTAAATTAGTTCAACCATTGTGGAAGATGGTGTGGTGATTCTTCAAGGATCTGGAACTAGAAATATCATTTGACCCAGCAAACCCATTACTGGATATATACCCAAAGGATTATAAATCATTCTACTATAAAGACACATGCACATGTATGTTTACTGCAGCACTATTCACAATAGCAAAGACTTGGAGCCAACCCAAATGCCCATCAGTGATAGACTGGATAAAGAAAATGTGGCACATATACACCATGGAATACTATGCAGCCATTAAAAAGGATGAGTTCATGTCCTTTGCAGGGACATGGATAAAGCTGGAAACCATCATTCTCAGCAAACTAACACAGGAACAGAAAATCAAACACTGCATGTTCTCACTCAAAAGTGGGAGTTAAACAATGGGAACACATAGACACAGGGAGGGGAGCATAATACACCAGGGCCTGTCAGAGGGTTGAGGGCTAGGGGAGAGATAGCATTAGGAGAAATACCTAATGTAGATGATGGGTTGATGGGTGCAGAAAACTACTATGGCAAGTTTGTACCTAGGTAACAAACCGGCATGTTCTGCACATGTATCCCAGAACTTAAAGTATAATAATTAAAAAAAAAAATGCAGTATATATACAATGGAGTACTGTTCAGTCACAAAGAAAGAACAAGATCCTTTCATTAGAAAAAAACATAAATGGAACTAGAACTGGAGGCCATTACTTTAAATGAAATAAACCAGGGTCAGAAAGATCAGCTTTGCATGTTCTTACTTATTTGTGGAAGCTAAAAATTAAAACAACTGATATCATTGAGATAGAAAGTAGAATGATGCTTACCAGAGGCTGGAAGGGGTAGCGGTGAGATGGGGGGAAATGGAGGTTGTTAATGGGTACAAATGATACAGTAGTTGAAAAGAATGAAAAAGATTGAATATTTAATAGCACATCAGGGCGATTATAGTAAATAATAATTTAAACATACAATTTAACAAAAGAGTATAATTGAAATATTTGTAACACAAAGAATAAACGCTTGAGGTGATGGATTGCCCATTTACCATGATGTGATTATTACACATTTTATGCCTGTGTCAAAATATCCCATATACCCGATAAATATATAGACATGTTATGTACACACAAAAATTAAAAATTAAAAAGAATCTACCTATAATTCATAATTAGGATTAGCCAATAGTATGCTTCATAACTGCAAGGTTTGTCTTATTCTTTTTGCTGTAATTTTAATATCTATCTTCCATAGCATAAAGGCCTTTTATAAATATCATCTAAATGAGTGATATATAAATGAATAAAATGATGAATGAATTGTGGGTGTACAAGTTAACACTTTGTGTATTTTGTTTTATACTACATTTTCACGTATTTCTTTTCCTTTTATATTTTTATATGATGGTTGTAAATATAGCATGTATACACTATTGATTAATTCATTATTATTTATCATTTAAAAATTAACACATGGCTACAAACTTATAAAATATCAATAAAAATTGCTGTAGAGTATACCATTAAATGATTGGTTACTTTATCTCACTAGTATTATCTCTTTAGATCTTGAGACTTCTTTTCATTATTTTTATTGTAACTAGCATAACTAGGAATGCCTTTGTTCAGAACCACAAATATAATATTTCATACATGGCATAATAATATTATGAAGTCATTCCTACCCTCAATTACATATCTTTATAACCCACCTGGAAAAACACCTTTTGGTAGGTTTTTCAAAAATTTTTCTCTATGAAAAATGTTTGTGGGCTTAGATTTTTGTTACCAAGAGCATTTACATTTATTTCTTTTTGTTGTTGTTTTGTTTGAGAAAAATGTTCAACCATTTATACATTATTAACATATTGCACATTGTATCAGATTAAAATGTTCAGAGGCCATTTACATGCTCTGTATGCTGCTCTGAGGTCGAAATTTAGACAAATAGTTTTTTCCATATGCCTGGCTGACTTCCAGGGAGAAAATCACTTGACTAGGTGAGAAATAGGTACAAGGCAGGTATTATTATAGGTGATACAGTTTATTCATGTATCAATATGCTAATTTGCAAAGGAATGAATAAATTTTGGACACTCTCCCCAACACCAAAATGTTTTAGAAACTTATTCTTACTCCCAGATTTTTATGCTGTATTATAATAAAACACCCTCCATTGTAGAGACTTCCTCTCTTTATGAACTGATTATGCCACATAGAGGTTTCCCAGGCAGCATCTGTTGCTGCAACTATTTGCTCGTTATCCAATCATTGGTTTAACATTTGAACCCACAGGCTGAGTTTAAATATGTTGGATTAGTTATAGGCCATATGCCTTTGTATTTTATTCTGTTATTAGATAAAATTACAGATACATGAATTGTTAACCAATTTTGCTTTTATAATACAATTGACTGGTATGGGAACGCAAGTAATAAATAGCAGAAAAATTGTGTTACAAATCTAAAAAAAGAGGCTGATAAATCTCACGTCAAGGGGTAGTATGCAAACTGAGGACACCTAACTGCGATACAACTCATGCCTTCTTATAACATATTACAGGGTTTTCTGAAGACTTATTTTTTTTTTAATCTGTCTCTCCTACTAAAGATAAGCTACTTAAGGACAATAGTTTTGTATACTACATTTCTATATAAGCATAACTTAGCCCAGTGTCATCAAGTTTATTTAATAAATGTAGGCCTATCAGATAAGTATAATATAAACCAACACCGATGGTGTGACATAATTAGCTTAGAAAGAGAACAGACGACATTGAAGGTGTAAACATCAGTTTGGTGGATAACTCAGATGCAGCCATTAGACCATCAGGCAGAGTAATGAAGTTAAGCAGGTAAATTTCCTTAAAAACAGTAAACCATTCTTTACCTTTTTATTTAAAAACAAAACAAAACAGAAAATTAAATGCAGCAACATATATTAATTACTATATTGAGTACAAAGTTAAACAGCCACTAAATCATGAAGTGTAAAAAATTTTTTCCTGTAATTGTAAGCCCATCCATGTTAAGCAAATGTTGGATTTTAATTTGTAATCAAGCTCCAGAATACATTCTTTAATTAAATAAAAACTCTCCTTTAATGCAAAGTTAAATTTTCAAATTTAAGCCACCAAAATTAAGAAAAAAATCAAAGCTAAGCTTCTTGTGAGAGCATGGAGTACATAATAAACAATGAGCAAATAACATCTTATATTAGATGCATATAACGTGAGCAAATATTGTTGTAAGCAGCTTAGGGTCTGTCTACATTTAACAAATTTGTTGCTTTCATTTTCAAGATTAAGTCCTTTTCATGGCTAATGCTTTTTTTATAGATATTTTCTTTTTCTTTTTTCTCTTTTTGTAGAGGTGGTGGTGGGTGGGGTGGAATTTAAGGCTAGTTGTACTTCATTGGGAGTGGGTCTGAAAATCTTATTCTCAAACTAAACCTCTCTAAAGAGTGCCTGTCTCCATTTGTACCTTTATAGCAATGCAGTAAAGCCATTCACCTGCCCTGCAACTTTCAAAGAAAGCATTTGCATATCCCATTTCTGTTCTTGCGTGTATCCTTGTTCCTCTTATTTCGAGGCTACCTTTCTTTCTTATCTTCTCTTTCATTTCTCTATCTGTCTCGTAATCTGTCTGACATTAATTTGTGCTTTGAATTTTGGCCTTCTAGCCTAATCAATCCCCAACTTCCAGGGACTCACTTTGAGCATCAATCTGATTCCTAGTATCTTTTCTAGGACTTTATTGACACTTCAGCAGATGAAAAGCAGAAATGAACCAGCAAAACTGTACAAATTTCAATAGAAAGCGTTGTTTTTGTTGTTGTTGTCAATCTTACCTAATTTTACAGTAAGTCCCAAAGTCCCGGAAATTGAGCATTTCAATCTTTGACCAGGCCAAACATAGTGGCTCAGGCCTGTAATCCCAGCACTTTCGGAGGCCAAGGCGGGCAGATCACGAGGTCAAGAGATCAAGACCATCCTGGCTAATATGGTGAAACACCATCTCTACTAAAAATACAAAAAATTACCCAGGCATGGTGGCACGTGCCTGTAGTCCCAGCTACTCGGTAGGCTGAGGCAGGAGAATTGCTTGAACCCAGGAGGCGGAGGTTGCAGTGAACCAAGATCATACCACCGGACTCCAGGCTGGGTGACAGAGTGAGACACCATCTCAAAATAAATAAATAAATAAACAAACAAATAAATAAATAAATAAAATTAAAAGTCTTTGAATCATTGCCTTAAGAAAAGAAACAATGACTGTTAGCAGATATCAAGACACCTGAAATCAAAACTAGGCCTGCAAAACTGATACCAAGCTCATTAGAGATCAATACTACCCCTTGTTTGCCTTTTAAAAAAATGTGGGGTCACTCAGCAATGAATTTTGTTCCACTTTAGTAGTATGCTAAATGATCACTGACAGCAATTACATAAAATTAAGATTGTACACTGGCTCCATTCAATCCCAGGAAATGGATAATGAAATACAGAAAGGTCTTGCAATTACAGAAGGAGAGGATGCTTTTAGAATACGATCTTTCTCTAATAAAACTCATCCCTAACTCAAGCTCACTTACATTGTTGTTTGTGAATATCACTCATTAGAATCGCCCTTACTCGAAGTATTCTTCCTGTTTGTTAGTGTTCCTGGGGGAAACTAATGCTTTCCTTAGCAGAGTTAAGTGTTGTTGTCACAAACCATGTTTTGAGTACAAAATTTGTATAAAGGTTGCTGTTATGAAAAGCATGAGGGGCTTTGCAAGGGATGGGGACACCAGGACTAAGTCCTGCTTTACTACTGCAGAACTGTGGGCAAGTCAATTTACCTCTTATAATCTCAGGTTCCTTGTTTCTAAACTGGGCATAGAAGTGACTTCTCAAATATTTAGGACCGCACGTGCAATTTAAATGAATGCACATAGTTTAGTTGGCAGGCATAAGAACTGACAGATACCAGAATTTTCAAATGGCAAATAGTAGCTCTTATTGTCTTTCTGATTACTGATAGCAATGGCTCTGCAGATGAGCTGCTTTGTGGCTAAAAGATGAAAACAATATTTATTCATATTTCACGTTTAAACATTGAGATAATGGGTAGATTTTCTCCATTTTAATTTTTTTCCCCTGATTATTTTATCTTCCTAAAACATTGAGTACTTGGTAAATTTTTCTTCAAATCAGTATTTGAATATGGGGAAAATACATAGAAGAGCAAAGCAATCATTATCAAACAATTTCTCCTCCTACACCCCATGGTAGTGAGTTTAGTTTTTGTTCTATTAGCTTAATTAGATTTTTTCTTAGAATGGCATAGCAGTGATGAGAAGTATAAAATCTTGAGCCACATTGCACTGGTCTCCTACTAAGTTGTAAGACTTTAGGCAAGTCACCTTAGCCCTTTTGCCTCAGGTTCTTCCCAGATTAAATTGATATTATGGTAGTATCTCTTCAGAGTGATTTTGATATCAATTAATCAATATTTTAAAGATATTACAACAGAGCTTAATTATAAGTTGCTAACCAAAGCAAATGAATATGATATATTTAATATGCTAGAACTAGACTGGTATTTTATTTGCTACGTTGCCTAGATAAAATTAAGATTTTTCAAGTCGAAAAGGTTGGGGAAGAAAAGAGGAGAAACTAATCAGAGGCTATAGTCTTCAGCAGTATCTCTCCTAGGTTATTTTAACAGATATGGAACATACTAAAAAGGAACTGTATATCCTGGATATAGACTTGCAAACTGTATTCAGTTGGCTCAGATGCAGACCTGGAGATCTGAAGTCACATTAATTCCTGCCTTGAAGGCTTTAACTTTTTGCTATACTTCCCAGTGGATGTTTCTGTCAAGAACTATTTTTGGGCCACAGCTGGGTATCTACCAGGGCTGGAGGCTTTTACACCCCACACAGATATAGAGGGCAAAGTCTGCAGATGTACCAACCTCTAGAAAAGTATTTCTCATAACATTTAGAGTCAGATAATGTTTTATTATGGGCATTTGTGCTGTGAATTGGAGATGTTTAGGTGCATCCTCTACCTACTGGATGCTAGTAACACCTCTGTCCCCTAGTTTAGGACAACATACACATTTTTCTAAACATTATACAATGTCATCTGGAAGACAAAATTCCACCCAGTGGAGAACTGCTGCTCTAGAAAGATAACTATAAGAAACTACAAAGTATTGGCCATAAATAATCTCATTGTTTCTATATGCAAACCTTAAATAAAATATCACCAAAAAGAACACTACACATAATTAAAATATCAACACTACCTAAACAAATAATGTAGAACTGAAAATGAGGGTGGTTAGATATTGAAAAATCTGTTTACTTAAGACATACTGTGGTTAGGAAGTGCCAAGAATTCAAGAACTTAATAACATCTCAATTCCTTCGAGAAAGGTATTTTTTAAAGTTCAAAATTATTTTAAATAAAAAGATACACATAATAGTAAGGTATTTTAAAAACATATTAGAATAACCTATTTTAATATGTTTATTAATTCAATAAGTATGTTAATGTCTATACTATTTTGTTTACTAAATGTGTGGTCAAAATATAATGAGTTTTTGTAAACATAGAAGCCCTTACTTTTGGGGAGCTTACATTCTAGATGTACGTGTGGAGTAGGGAAAATAAATAAATACACAAAGTGAATAAAAACATGAAGGGAAAAAAAGCTCTTAGATAGAGTGGTCAAGGAATGAGCCTTGATAAAGTGGCATTTCAGCTAAAACCTGAAGAATAGAGGACATCCAGCCGCAAGGAGAGCCTGCAGACAAGCATTAGGAAATTGATGAAAGCTGAGATATTAAAGCTGAAAAGAGCTTAGAACCACAACAAAGGAAGCAGGATGTTGAGTGGGTGAGCAAAGGAAAGGCAAAGCACAGTGAGACCAGAGGGGCAAAGAGAAACCAAGTATTGATGAAAGATTGGATTTTATTCGAAGTGCAGTGGAAAGTAGTGGTAAGGTTTAAGAAGGAAGATGGCAGAATACGATTTCCATTTTTTAAAGAGTCCCCTGCTGTGTAACAAATGGAATTGAGCAGAGGCAAGAGTAGAAGCAGAAAAATCAGTATTTAAAAATTAGTACTATAGCAGTTTATGCTTAACGTGATTGTGCCTTGGTGTGGGGAGTAGAGATGGAGTTGGGGGAAAGTGGACAGATTTGAGATTTTTTGAAGACCGAACTGATAGAGCTTGCAAATTGGAAGGAAAGAATCAAGACTATTACATTTTTTGCTTAAGCAACTGGAGAAAAAATTATATTGTTTGATGATATATAAGACAGTATTTCTTTTGGAGAAATGGGTCACAGATCAAAGTTTCAATAAAAGCAGGAAGACAGTTGGATACGTGAACATGAATAAACAAACTCAGGGGAGAAGTTATAACATGAGGTGAGGCATTTGGGGGTCACTAAAAAATTAGTGGTTTGTTTTGTTTTGTTTTTTGAGATGGAATGTTTCTCTGTCTCTCAGGCTGGAGTGCAATGGGATGATCGCAGCGCATCCTCAGTAGCTAGGATTCCAGGCGTATGTCACCATGCCCAGCCAATTTTATTTATAAATTTTTTTGTAAAGATGGGATTTTGCCATGTTGGTCAGGTTGTTCTCGAACTTCTGACCTCAAGTGATCCACCCACTTCAGCCTCACAAAGTGTTGGGATTACAGGCACGAGCCAGTGCACCCAGCCAAAAATAAGTAGTATTTAAAGCCACAGGAAACAGTTCAAACATCCAAATAGATATGACAGAGAAAGAGAAAGAGGAGGTTCCCAAACTTGGCCCTGGTGTTCCAAACACTTAGATTGAGTAGGGAAGATGGAGTAAACAAAAGTAAGCGTTGCGACAAAAGTGTTAGTAAAACCAAAATGAAAATTGTTTCAAAAAGATCAAGCATGCTGAATACACTGATGTGTAAATTAAGTCTAAGACTGAGGATTGTTACTTAGCCTTGATAACATCCAGGTCATCGGTGACTGTGACATGAGTTTGGTAGAATAGTGGGAGAGGGGGCCAGAATGAAATGGGTTAAAGAGTGAATAAGAAGGGAAGAGGTGAAGAAAACTCAAGAGTAAACAATTATTCCAATAATTTTTTCTGTAAAGGGCAGATAAAAGGCAAAAATTAAGGCAAGATATGTTCTCAGATAAGGTTTTGCTTTGTTTTCAAGAGGAATCATACTAGAAATGTTGTTTTGTTGGTGGTAGTAATTCATGGAGAGAGAGGAGGGCAAGGAGAAGTAAAACAGTGAAAGAGAATATTAATAAATGAATTTTCTGCAGAGGCAAATTACTTGCTCAAAGAAAACACACTGGGATCCAGTATACTAATGGATTTATTGACCTTTGAGAGAAGCAGAGGTCTGTCATTTTAATGAGAAAATATGCATACAGATGCAGGTGCATTTGTAGGTGTGATGAAGGTAAAACAAGGGAACGCCAGTCAGATGGCCTCTATTTTCTCAAAGTAATAGGAAGGAAGGTCGTCAGCTAAGAACAAGAGGGTAAGGGGGTTGTGAGAGGTTTCAGGAAAGAAAAGAGGTTATGACTGAAAATCTAAAATTATACTGAGTTGTGAAACTGTAGGATTTTGTATTATATAGTAAAGAAGAATAGCCACAATTTAACAGATATTGCAAAGAATGAAATTGATAAAGCTGTATTTGCAGATAGTAGTGTTTGTACACTGAGATCCAAGAAATTTCCTATTAACGGTATCATTAAAGTAGCTGGATAGAAAATACATGCATGAGTCTCAGCAGCACTTATGGACATAGGCAATAATTTCTTAAAAATAAAATGGACTATTACCACTTTCTCACATTATATCTGTATTTAATATCATGGCTAAGCTATACTTTGAACTATTGATCCATACATTTTCCATGTAATTTCCTTCCTTCTGATCTTTCAGCAGAAGCCTTAGGGCCCCTTGTCTTCTCCCCTTACATCACTGAGAAAAAGACTGGAGAGGTCACAGACCCAAGAACCAGGCAGGAAGATTCGGATGATTAGAAAGAAAATGAATTGTGAATTGCTCATAACTCCTCACCTGTGAAAAAGTCTTCAACACTCTGGACAACTGTAAGCCCCTCTAAATGGAAGGATGGCAAGCTTGTGCTCCTTGGAGTAGGAAAAGAGCGTGCAAATAGAGAATATTGTTCCAGAGCCAAGATACACCTGGACTTAACTAATTAGAAACACCACCCCTGCTGTGTTGTTTACTTGTTTACTGTCACTTTAACAATTCCCTAATGATAGTCAATAAGCTGTTTGCAATATGACTGTAAGGCATATTCTTTGTATGTGTCTTTGATTTCATGCATTCTGTGCCTTTTTGGTTGATCCTCGAAATAAGGCCCCCACTAATTTGTACCATCACCAGCAATGACTGGCAACTTGTTGCCAAATTGACAGAATTTTTTAACTGTTCTCTTTTATGAACTTCCAGTGAGAGTATGTGGCTTATGTAATTACCGTATTTTGTAATTTGTTTGTATTTGTTTCTACATGTGGCCCTGTTTATGTCCAATTATTTTAAGAAAAATAAAAGGGTATTTAAAATATATTATTGAAATCGTCGCCTAAATCTACTCTGAGGTTGTTAAGGATGCTCTCACTTTAGAGACACTTAACCAAGGTAGTCCAGGGTCAGCTGACTAACTCCCATTTTCCTTCCTTTGCTGGTTTTGTTTTGAGTGTATAGGGGTTGCCTTAGACTGGGTACTGGGTCTCTCTAGTTTCCATATCAACTCTAGGTGTGATTCATTGGAGAGCTTCACATTCTGCATAGAAAGCTAGTTTCTCAGAGTAAATTTGCACTTAAGTGTATCCATGGTTATCAAAGGGGAATCCAAGCAAAGCTGCTTTTATCTCCAAGTCTTCTTGTCCCAAACATCATACAAGATATGGGTTGTCTGCATATCTTTGTTGCTCCATTAGCCAGATCCCTTCTGCTTTCTATGTTCTAAGCATTCTTCAAATGCTCCCAGAAACAATTTATCATTTTTTAGTGCTCTGCAGTTGTACCCATTCTACTGTCAGCCTATTGTTTCTCTTTTAAACTTTGACATCCTTATTTTTAATTTACAATATTTTGACTACTTCTTATTCATAGAAGTCTGTTACTGTTTCATATGCCTTGAGCTCTTCTAAAGATAAATAATTTAATTAAAGGTAGAGTTTTCCATTGTTTATTTATGATTACCTTGAACATTGCTTCTGGTCATTGCGTGTTTTTTCTTTGGTGTTGTTCTTCCTCACACGTTAAGTGAGTTTTGGATATCCGTTTATTCCTGTGGTTGAAATGCATGAAAATTCCTGTTCACCTGCTGAGAATACGTCTTCTAGGTATTGAGAAGGCATCAGTACCTTAGAGCAGGAATGAGAGAACATCACTTCACAGAGCATCCCCTAATTTCCTGGCTCGACGGTTCACTGGGGAATAGCTATCTCTACAACTTTAACCAGAAGCCAAAAACCTGCAAAGAAGCATTTGCCTTCTGCCTCCCTAGGCTGTGTGTGTGGTGCTTTAATGATTCTGATTCTTTCTGCATCTCAACATTCATGCTGGGAATCCTCCCCAGGCAGATACATCACTATTTTCCAAATCTTTTTTTTTTTTTTTTTT
>NW_016107373.1:5417441-5449685 GCF_001604975.1 Cebus imitator | reverse complement strand
GCAAAATTGTTGCATAGGAACACACATGGCACTGTGATTTGCTGCCTTCCTCCCCATCACCTACATCTGGCATTTCTCCCCCTGCTATCCCCCCCAGCTCCCAGTCATTCATTTTGTAAGTTAGAAGGTATTTTTCAACACAGATCATGTATTTTAGTTAGGTGTCTTCATCCCCAGCAGCAGCAGAATGTGCGTGATATGATTGCGACATTGGCCGCATCAGTAGCTGTCACGATTTATATTGATTATACTAGCTAGACTGTGTCCTCTTTTCCCCTTCACCATCCCTAATATATCCCATTGAACTCAATCTCTTGATGTAATAATGAAAACCAATCATTAATTATGAGTACAGCTTCAAAAATTTTAGAAGTTACTTGGGGAGAGAAGAGTTTATAAGAAGGCAGAAACAAACATCCAAGATCACAGGTTGGAGAGTTGGAATGATGAGGTTAAAAGGGTCTGAATTTGGAAATCACTTGATTTTTTAAGTCTGGGACCCAGCTGGATGAAAGGCATATTGTCTTCAACAATGTTTACTGACAGATATCTACAGGATATTGTTATGAGGATAACAAGATTTTGGAGAGGCAGCATAAGATAAAAGCATCTATCCAGTTTTGTTTTTGCCATTAACTAACTCTTCTTCTCCAAGTCACTTACGCTCCTTTTGTGTAAAAAGAGGGAACTGCATTAATTTTAGGCTCCTTCTAACGGTAAAAGACTATGAATCTGACACATACCCCACAAGCTAGAGTGCAAGGTTATCTACAGGAAAAGGGAAGTAGAGCAATCAACAGCACATTTAAATGCCAGGAGGGCAAGAGAATAAATGTCTTACAAACCTGCCTCTTCTAAGGTTTAAGTGAGAAATGGATATTAGAAGCCGTTTGCAAACCAGGAAGTTGTATATAAACGTGAGATCTGATTTTCTTTTTTTGTAATCATTTACAGATCTCTTTATCTGTGCCAGCCACTTTTTTTAGGCACCAAAAATGCTAAAGACTCTCTTGCTTAGCAATGTAGAAAGCAGTCTTTACTGTGGGAAAGGAACATTTCTGCCGATAATATGACTTTACAGAGCTTTTCCCATTAAAAGTTGGGTCCAAAATAGAGATTTTGGGGTGACTGCCTTGGGGTAAGAATTGGAAGGATAAGTCATAGGGAACCCTTGTCATAAAACCAGCAAACTGAGGGTTGAAAAGAGTGGCTGTAGAAGATGGACTAAATTACAGTCCCTGACTTCCAAAATATCTTATTCTGTTTCCATAATAAACTAGACTACAAATGAGTAATGTTGAAAGATAATAAATAAAAATGTGAAGGCTTACTTCTGAGTGTATGAAAACCTTGACTC
Source organism: Cebus imitator (assembly GCF_001604975.1). Classification (NCBI taxonomy): domain Eukaryota; kingdom Metazoa; phylum Chordata; class Mammalia; order Primates; family Cebidae; genus Cebus; species Cebus imitator. Next base: position 5,448,328 of record NW_016107373.1, on the reverse strand, counting down.
TCCTTTACAAATCGCTGGGATTCCAAAGCACCAGACAAGTCCCATCACCAATGACACTTCTATTGATGCACTGGAGAGGGATGAGTCATACAATGCACCTAGCAGAGGGAGGAAAGACAGCAAGCAAATAGCCTCATCGATAAATGCACATGGTCCTATTGTTCTAATGCTGAAGGAGTAGAACATAGTTCAGTTACACAGTTGAATAAGAAAGTCCTAATTTGGATTGAGTCACCAATCTGAAGAGGTATGTTTTAAGCTGAGTCAGAAAGAGCGAGTAGGAGTAGCCAACCACAGACTTCAGAGCAAAGTGTAGCAGCCTTGGAGAGCAGCATGGAGGGAAAAAGCTAGGCACATTTAAACAGGCTTCACCTTTGGAAATCCTATTCATTTAACACAGGAAATGCCAGGAACCACTAGAAAAGCCTCCATAAAGTACCTTTTTTTGGGACTGCTTCCTAATCAACAAATATTTTGTATATCAATGAACTTATCATTAAAACAAAAACAAGAACAACAACAAAAAAAGGCTCCCAAATTTAGGAAGGCAATGTAAGAATAGTAACCACTTTCCATCATTGCTCAAAGTACTTTGTTGCCTTATTTATAGAAACTCACCACATATTTATGCTCAAAGCTATATTTGCTTGACTAATAGAAATCTCAAATAAGAACAAGAATTAAGAAGTTTGTACCATTCTGTCTATCTAAGCCAAGGTCTCTTTGCTGCATAAAGTCCCCTGGATGAACCAAAAGTTGAACCTTTAGCGTTAGTGTCTACTGCCTATTCTGTCTGTCTTTCTGGGTGTTCCTCTCTGATTTAGTACTTTCCTAGAGTTGCTGTGCTATGTTTCTACATAGCAGATGTATATAATCTGCGTATTAGGTTTACATAATTACTTGTTACATAATTATGTGACAAATTCTAATAAAATTAGTGGCTTACAACAACATAAATGCATTTTTTTCATAGTTCTGGACATCAGAAATCCAAAATCAGTTTCACTGTGTCATGTCAACGTATTAGGTTGATTCCATGTCTTTACATGGAGCAACTAGGACTGCACTTGCTCAGAGGTGCTAGGGGAGAACTGTTTCTTTGCCTCTTTCAGCTTCCAGTGGCTGTCCGTGGATTTGTCAGTGGCTGCTTCACTGCAATCTCTGACTCTGTCGTCACATTGCGTTTTCCTCTACACTTAAGATTGCATTTAATGTCATCCTGGATAATCCAAGATAATCACCCCACCTCAAGGTGCTTAATCTAATGGTGTCTTCAAAGAAAGCTTCTTTAAAACTTTTTCTGTTATAAAGATGCACGCATATGTTCATTGCAACACCATTTACAATAGTAAAGACATGGAATCAACCTAAATACCCATCAATGATAGACTGGATAAAGAAAATGTGACACATGTACACATGGAATACTGTGCAGCCACAACAAAGAATGCGATCATGTCTTTTGCCGGGATATGGATGGAGCTGGAAGGCATTATCCTTAGCCAACTAACACAAGAACCAAAAAACAAAGGTCGCATGTTTTCACTTAAAAGTGGAAGCTAAATGATGAGAATACATGGACATATAGAAGACAACGACACACACTGAGGCCTATCAGAGGCTGGAGGATGGGAGGAGGAAGAGGATCAAGAAAAATAAGTAATGGGTACTAGACATAATACCTGGGTGATGAAATTATCTGTACAGCAAACCCATATGACACAAGTTTACCTATGTAACCTGCAAGTGTATCCGTGAGGTTAAAAGAAAAGTGAAAATCGGAATGATAGTTAACGCATAACAGATGCATATAGTTTTGGGATACATGTGATATTTAATACATTCATATCATTGGTAACAATCAAATCAGTACACTAGAGATGTGCATTACATTAAATGCTTGTCTTTATGCTAGAAACATTCAAATTATTCTCTTCTAGCTATTTTGAAATGAACATTACTGTAAACTATTGCCGTCCAACTGATCTCTCTAACACTAGGTCTCATTTTTCCTATCAACCCATATATGCATACCAAGTAATCAAAGAACTTTTCACGTGTCTTTTTAAAAAATTGGTTTTAATTGACATGCAATGACTGTATATACATATAAGGTATAGTGTGACGTTTTAATACATGAATACATCTTATAAAAACCAGAGTTTTTAAGATATCCACTACCTCATGCATTAATCATTTCTTTATTGTGAAAACATTCAAAATCTTCTTTTCTAGCTATTTTGAAATACACAATACACTGTAATCACAAACTATGATCACATTACTGTTCAATGAAACACCAGAATTTCTTCCTCCTTTCTAACTGGAACCTTGTATTCCTTGACCAATCTCTCCTTATTCCCTCGTTTCCCCTGTCCTCCCCAGTCTCTGATAATCACTGTTCTACTCTCTAATTCAATGAGAGCAGCTTCTCCAGACTTCACATATGAGCAAGATCATGTTATATTTGTCTTTATGTACCTAGTTATTTTACTTAAAATAATATCCTCCAGTTCATCCATGTTGCCGCAAATACAGGATATTTTTTATGGCTTAATAGTATTCCATTGAGTATATATACCACATTTTATTTGTCCATGGATCTGTTAGACACTTAGGTTGATTATATATTTTGGCTACTATAAATAGCATTGCAATAAGCATGGGAGTGCAGATATCTCTTGGACATACTAATTCTATCTCCTTTGGCTATATACCTAGAAGTGAGGTTGTTGAATAATCATAATAGTTCTAAATTTAACTTTTTGAAGAACCTCAAAAAATACCCTTTTTACATGTAAAGCAGCATTTACAGTTTCTAGCCATTAGGTTCTGATAACTTTGGGTGATATTTTTCTGTCTATGTCACCCTCCCTCCCACATTACTCTACCGCTCTACTGTCTAAAGCTGTCAGTTTATGAACATATATTGCAAAATTCTCCAGGTCCCCTACTTTTTTTAGGCTACTACATATCTCTTCTAAGCCTCTAGGGCTCTTCTCCCTCCCCATCACTATGAAGATAATTTTGTTTCACACTTCCTCTTTTCTTACAGGGTGTTCTCACAGAAGAGCTTCTAGGTCCCGTAATTAGAGAGATTTTCCTTTATACCACAGACCTGTCCATGTGAGATGAAGGAACCCAAGCTGCATCTAGAACTACTAATCCCCCCACCATACATGTCCTACTCCTAAGTCAGGGATCATTCTGCTATAACGTTTTGTTTCACATAATGATTTTCTTGCAGCTGTGTGTTTGTCTTTCTCAGTGCCAAGCTTTGTTCAGTCCCTTGATTCATTAGAAATATGTAAGAGTGGCTGGGCACAGTGGCTCACGCCTGTAATCCCAGCACTTTGGGAGGCTGAGATGGGCGAATCATGAGGTCAGGAGATTGAGACCATCCTGGCCAGCATGGTGAAACTCTGTCTCTACCAAAAANGACCAGCCTGGTTAATAAAGTGAGACCCACCGGCCAGGCGTGGTGGCTCACACCTGTAATCCTAGCACTTTGGGAGGCTGAGATGGGCGAATCATGAGGTCAGGAGTTCAAGACCATCCTGGCCAACATGGTAAAACCCTGTCTCTACCAAAAAAAAAAAAAAAAAATGGAAAACTTAGCTGGGAGTTGTGACACGTGACTATAATCTACTTGGGAGGCTGAGGCGGGGGAATCGCTTGAACCAGGGAGTTGGAGGTGCAGTGAGCTGAGATTGCACCATTGCACTCCAGCCTGGTGACAGCGAGACTCTATCTCAAAAGAAAAGAAATATATAAGAGTAGACTATTTGCCAGTAGAGTCACTTATCTTCTTGTAGTGGAGAGAGATTATTTCCCTTATCCCCGCCCCACCACACACACATACAATAGAGTGCTGTTACAGGGAAGAAAACATGGGTCCTATGTGAAAAAAAAATCACACTGAAATTTCATACTAAAGACCATTTGGTGAAAGCACTGTGCTAGGTATGTTATGTTTGGCTACATCTTCTCACTTATTTTTTCGCAGGTTAATTAGATTGTTTTAGTTGCAAAAATTTAAGAGTTACTCGGGTTACCCAAGCAATGGATATTTACTGAATGGTAACAAATACTTTACAGCAAAATTACTGCAGGCATCTTGCAGAAATAATTAAGACAGGACCTTAGCTGTGCCTCCAGGCCTCATAAAAATGAAGATGGTCACACAGCTATAAGCCTATAAAATCACAAGAAAATCACAAGAAAAGATGCATAATCAGAATTATAAAAATAATAAACAGGGAAAGCTGTATAGTAAAAAGTTAAAGAGATACAAGCCTAGCTTAGCAACTAAAAGGTTAGTCTGTTTTATATATATATACTGACCTCACTGGCTCTTCTTTACCTGCATAGAAAGAGTTTTCTAATGCCCACTCTGGTGCTCTGTATTATCCTAAGTAAGCTATTCATGATGTATCTTGGCATATCTACTTCTGGCCAATCTTGAAACTATCTTCATATATTTCAAGATATAATTCCTTCAGGAAGAGGATTGATCCTCCAAGTGTTCACAGGACCTGTTGGACAGAGCTTTCATTACAGCTCACCTCCATGGACCTGCAGACTGGCTTTCTTTGGGGCAAATGTCCATTTATGGACCAATCAGCTATGGTGGTGAGGCCACGTGGTACTGGCCGGCATCACAAATGATTGCAGGTGATTCAATTGAAGACCATAACAACTTGGAAATGGGAACCTCCTAGAAGGTGAGTTTGAGTATGGAAGATATGTAAGTCTTTGCCTATGGAGAACATCTTCTTTTTCAGAGACCATGGAAATGAGCCCCACATCACTGGCATTTGAGCTTAGTGCAAAGCTTTCTTTTCCTCTCAGAGTGACAGTAGGAGAGATCAGTTGCATAACAGGATGTATCTGGAGACTAATAACCATGCACACACAGTCTGCTCCTGCCTAGAATGAGATACCCAAAGAGACAACGAGATAATGTGTTAAACCTTTAACATGAACCGAGTGCTGAGTCAGCACTGAGCTAGCCACTCTCCATGGTGCTGTTAGATACACGTGGCAAGACTTCATTCTCATCATGTTTATCACTCCAGCATTGCCTAAGGGAGTTATAAAAGCTAGTAGTGGCCTGTGTAATTTTTTCTGGCATGGCTAAGAGAAAAGGCTTGAACTTGGAGACTGATCTCTGGGTATAAAGTGGTAATGGGTGATCATTCACACCTTTTCTTCCCAGCTACATTAAATAACACTTTGGAATTTGGTCATAATTCACAATTTGCAGCGGCTGTGTCAGAGGGAAGGGGTGCTTTCATTCACTCAGTTTGACTGCAATTTCAAAGACAAATGCCGTGAAGAATAGTCTTGCTGAGCCTACAGAAATTATTATTCTAGACGCAGCTTTTTTAATTTGCATAAATTTTGGATCCTGTACTTACAGAAAAAAAGGAAACGTGGCTGTGACCAGGGAGATGGTTGCATCTTAGAGTAGTGGGGGATAAGGCACAATTTTCCTTTAACAAGGTGATTTTTTTCTGCTGAAGTCTTGAACTCTGAAAAAGAAAACTGTGCTTGACTATATAAAAGAAATGCAGATGGAATGTCCTCAGTGAGGTGTTAAAACACGAAGTCATTCCATATCAGGGAGACATAACATGTGAATTTGCAATCCCAAGATGATGGCAACGTCACTAGGGGTGGCAGGGACTACTGTCCTTGTGAAATGCTCACGCTGTCCCTGAACACTTGGGCTCAGGAGCACTAGACATGCAATTCCATGGCAGAGAAGACACACCCATCCTGTACATTTCCAGAGCAGTCCCTTCTAATAAGCCACATAAGGTAAAGGAAGAGAAAGCAGAGGTCTGTGAGATAGAAGAATAGAGAAAGAATGTTCTTTCATTGGCTTCTGGGAACTGAATTGAGAGCAAGTGAAAACCATTAATGTCTGATATGCATGGAGGCAGTGTAATACGCTTTAATAATTATTATTATTACAGATTTCACAGTCAGGTAAGCCCTGATTTGAATTCCAGTCTTTCAGTTCCTAGCGGAAAGACTTCAGACAAGTCACATTAGCTGTCCCAATTTTGGTTTTTTCAACTGTCAGGGAATGATATTAATATGCACAAGGTACTATAATAATTAAATTGGGTAGTGTCTGTAAAGCATTTAGCACAGTGCCTAAATAAATGAACATGACCTAGCTCAGCATGAGCAACTCCTACCTTTCCTGCTGGCCTCATCTGAACCAATTTCCTAATTTGTCTCTACCCTTATGACACCCTGGCCTTATTTTTTTTGTTTCTCAAATGCTTCCAGCTTTTTCTAGTTTATGAACCATTGCCTGTAATATCTCTACTGCACAGTCTACTGGTCTCTGACACTTCTGTTGCCGGAGTAACGTTTTTCAACATTTACTTTCACCTCTTAAATGAGGTTCCCCGAATAAGCACATTAGCCTTTCTTTACACAGAATACATGAGACTGTGATTAGGTGTTTTGTCTTTTCTTAGCACCTTGCAGTTTTCTGCTACCACATTTATTATAGTTGTAGTTAAATATACATTATATAAATTATTTTTTAAAATGTTAGTGTCTTGTGTTGAACTGAAAGCTTTATGAAGGAAAAAAATAAGACTGTGGTCTTATTCGCCCGTTACCTCTGGCCCCCTTCACAGTAATTAGTACTCAGGAGTTATTAATCCTTGTGGATTAAGTGATAATTCCATTCTCTGAATGTGAATTGAAGGAAGAAAATCAGTGAGCATTACCCGCCTGGAAGGGTGGGATGGCATCTGCATAGCAAATGGGAAATGTTTTCTGGGTCCAGACAAGCAATTGTGGTCCTCCAAAGAACAGAACTGCTTCTCTGTTTTCCTTTTCCTTCTTGTATTTCTCAAGGTATAGTTTGAGTGCTTTAACAAATTGCCACAGACTGGGTAGTTTAAACGACAGAAATGTATTTCCCACAGTTGTGGAGGCTGGAAGTTCAAGACAAAGGTGCTGGCAGATCTGGCGTCTCTTGCAGGCTGTCTTCCTGGTTTGCAAATGCCCATCTTCTTATTGTGGCCTCACATGGCAGAGAGCAGAGACAAACAGCAACGTCTCCTGTCTCTTCTTGTAAGGGTCTACTCTAATTCATTAGTGCTCCACCTTCATTGATGAATTAACTCCCAGAGTCCCCACCTCCTAATACCAGCACATTGGGGGTTAGGATTTCAATATATGAATTTTGGGAGGACACAAATATGCAGTGCATAACATACCCAACACAAGAGAGTCCATCAGGATGCCTGGGCCCTTTATAGATAGTCCAGTTCTCCTGACGGAACTCACACATGTTTTCTCAGCCCAATTTTGATCGTACTCATTGATTTGGTAACACAAGGTCCAAAGGGTTTTCAGGAAGATCCAACATATCTGATAATGCGGATGTGTTTCCAAGTAGATATTTTCATTTCAGGACCATATTTAACTGTGAACTGTAGCTTCCTCAGTGCCAAAGGTAGTTCATACAAGTTGACAAAATCAGCCATAAAGAATCAAACTCCTGGTGCATACATATTCTACTGTTATATACTTCTCTTCGAAGAAGGGTCTGTTTTCTGGTTTCTGTGTCTCCAGGGCCTGAAACAGTACCTAATAAATGCTGGCACTTCAGACATTTGTTGAATGAATGAATGAATTGCTCAAACATAATCTGATAACCCATATTCCAAGTATATATGGGAAACAAATTTATTGAGTGTCTGTTCTAGATATGTTTCATTTAGTAACTTACTTATTTCATACAACAATCTTATTGAAATGTAGCCCCTATTTACGGATAAAAATACTGACCAAATCTGTCTTTTATTAAGCACAATGCAGAGCTGGTCCCAGACTTCACAGAGTGTAAGAAAGACAATTACAGTGCTGCCTGGGCAGGTCTAATATAGAAATTATATTGAGAAACTCTCTGTAAAAGAATATAGGAGTCCATGAAGGAGCATTTAAAATCTCCATGAACAAGAAAAAATTTTTGAAAGAAGTAATTTTATCCTGAAACAAAAATAATGAGAAGCAAATACTCAGACGACAAACAGTAGATGAAATTTCCAGAAAGAGAAAACAGCTAATGTAGACGCTTGTCTTAGATGTTTGTTTGGCACACCTGAGAAAGACATAGAATATTAATGAGGCTGGAAGGTCAAGCTTATGTGAGGGGCTATGCAAGATTAAGCTGGCAGGGACTGGACCCACAGCTGTCCCATCATCCTAACGTCCAGAAGAACTATTACAAGCTTTTGAGCCAGGGAAGTACAAAAATATGTATATTTAATTTTCACAGAATAATATTCAATTATAGCATTGAAAATGGATTGAGGAGGGATACAAACTGCAAGTAAGCGAGGACCAGACAGAAAGCATTCCTCAGTAAGAAATAGTGGTGGTTCACAATAAGAAGGTAAATCATCTGGGATAGGAGATAGGGATGTATTTTGGAATATTCAGAAAAGAATCAACATCTTGTGTGGTGGGTACTATTATATCTAATTTATAGATACAAGATTCTAAGGTTAATGGAGGGAAAATGATGTGTCCTAGAACAGAAGAGAATTCCAAAACCAGGTAATACCCAGAGCTTTACCCTTCTCACCATGTGAAACCGTCTCCCAGTGGCCTGATGATCCAGACCTGTGAAGACTGTCATCTCCAACAGAGACCTCTATTATCCACAACACAAGCTAAGCTTAAGTCTTCTCTGTATGGCAATCACAACACCTTCTGTTTCTTCCCCCTAAATACTGGCTGTTGTGCAAAGCACTTCAAATTATTAAATGCAAATTATCTTAGAAAATCAATTTCAGAATGCTTAGCCAGAGACTTTATTAAGCAGTTATTGATTGAAAGCAGAAAAGTTAACATGCAAATCAAATCTAGATTCCCGGAGTCTCTCTCACACTATCCTCTCATACAGATAGGATGCTCCTACTTAAAAAACAAACAAACAAAATTCCTCCTTGTTGGCATCTCAGAAGCAAGCACCTCTTTGCTTATTTGCTTCCCTCCTTGACAAAAATAAACAAATCTTTAAAAGCATAATGAGTCAGGACATTCTCTCTGTGGTAAATAAGTGGCTCCAAGGGACTCCAGAAGGTGCCTGTTGAGGGTCATTACCTCTTTTGGGCCCTCTGGGAAGCATTCAGTAAATAATTGCTTCCCCACCTTACATGGACACCTCCCAGTGTTCCAAGCATGGGCCAGGGCCAGAGAGTAACTTCTGAACTGGGAGAATTTGGCTGATTAACTTTCCATTAAACGCTTCCCGACTCCATGCTGAAACTTCAGGGATCAAGCTGAGAGCTGAGAAAAAGAGTAACCATTTGAATGCTTCACTGGTAATTAACATCACCAGGTGACAAATCAATACTACCTGGCTGTTCCCATAAACAATGATAACAGGGAGGACCAGACTTCCAGCCCTTAGCCTCCTGGTTATTTTTCTGTGGCTCCTATTGCTTTAAAGACAAAAGGTGAAAAAGGGCCCTTTCTTCAGCTGTAGGTGATATTGAGGTCTAAAAATGCAAACAGATATTTCAAGGAAAAGAGTTTTGGCTGAAAAGTAAATAAGCTATAACCTAGAATGTTGAACAAAAATGTGAATTTAGGTGAGTGGTTTTTCAATTTTAACTTATAGAAAAATTAACTAGATTATTTATTTATTATTTATTATTTTTTATTCGGTCTCTGTAGAGACTACCAAAAATTGCCAGTGCCGACTATATTTCAAGTCACTATGGTGAGGTATTGGGAAAAGTTTTCAATTAGCAATAATTGTGCCTTGGATAAACCTCATTGGCTACGATACTGCCACTGCTCAAAGCTAGATAATTTATTTATAAAGTAGATTTCAAAAATTAAGTTTCAGGAGTGTTTAAAAGTTTTCCAGGTGATTTTGGTGTGGGTATGTAGGATATAATAAATTCTTCTTCAAAGGTTTTAGCCTGTAAATTGTTATGTACAATGAGTTCTGAGATCGTCTCCAAAGAACCAATGTATCAGCATGTTCCACTCCCCTGTTCTTTGTTCTCCATTTTAAAGTTTAACTTCCTGGTTTAACTTCCTGGTTCACTCCCTTATCCCCAGTTTTAGTAAACAACTTTCCACCACGTCTAGTCAGTAGTTCACATCTGTTCCCCTGGTAACCTGCTTTAACCTGAGTCACCTTTAGTTTCCTGTTCCATAACCATCCCTCCTGCTGAACTGCTCACACTACCACTCTGGCTCTTATCCCTGCTCCCTTTAAAATAGCCAATTGGAATTAGCTTAGACTGTGCGGTCCAACCCCAGCCAATAGGGGAATGGCACAGCAGTAAGGGCTACCTGTATCAGGGATAAGAACCCCTTCTCCTCCCTTGTTCTGGTGTGCACTTGCCATTGCCCCATCTGTGAGATGCATCCTTCTATGCAAGTAAATTGCCTTGCAGAGAAAATTTATATATGAGTGGAACTTCTTTTGTGGTACTGAAAATTTACATATAACAGGTAGGTCACAAATTATACTTGAAGAACCATGTTAAATACATAAACATTTCATTTATTAGGTAGTTTTATTCAAACAAGAAGTATTTGTTTCCTAAAAACTTATAGCACTCCAAAAAAAAAAAGGCATATAATTTCCAAGAAAAATTAATGTTCTTCTTTCTTAAATGACCACAAGCAGTGCTTGCTAATGGGAAGTATGCATGTATGGGGCACTGCTCACCTTTTCAACGCTTGCAATCACGTCAGACACTGCCCTCCTCATTTCCCATTTCACACTGAAACATGGGCTTTCATCTTTATCCCAGCAACTGCTGAAAACTCGGCTTCCCAAAGATATGATAGCATTGAAATGCATGTAAAGCAAACTAGCAATTCACTCTGTGCCTGATGGAAACGGAGTATCACTTGGTTTTCCTAACAAGTTACAATGTCCTGATGTGCCCCTGACAATTTGGTGTAGCACGCCAGTGTGCCTCAGCACATACCTTGGGAATCGTGGGTGTAAGTAGCAGTAAAATGGGAGAGATTACATGGGCTCTGGCACTCAGGGAATATGTTAATCAGTGTGGGTAACTGCCACATGGGTACCTAGGAAGGAGAGCTGTGCAGACCCAAGGCACAATTAGTACTTGAAGTATAACTTACTGCTTACTTATATCTAGCTTACATATATAATCATACTTAGTTCCATATAATCTTATATCTAGCTTACATATATAACCATACTGAGTTTCATATAATCTTTCTATATAATCATATAATGGATTGTAGTTGGAGCTGTATCCACACATTTAGTGCTGATTTATATAATCTTTCTGTAATCATATAGTAGTTTGTAGTAGGTGGAATGCCTAGAACAGTCACAGAGCAGAAGCAAGTACCTGGGAAAAAGGGCCAGGCCAGGACAAGAACCAGTGACGCAGGCGGTAGGGCCCCTGGCTAAAAGGGCACACACTATATGGCAGGTCAGGGCCTAGACGGCAGCAGTCAGTACCTGCTGCATAGCCAGCTTTGAGCAAGAGTTATTCCTCCTGAAAAGGAATGGCAGTACCTTGCATCCAGTTCTTTTGGAAGTAGACCTCGGGCCTGAGATCCGGCGAACCACCGAGGGAGAAGAATCCCTCTGGTGTAATCATGCCATGGTGGCTGTACACCCTGTCAGCTTTTTCTTGCTACTGGGCTGGCTGAAATCATCCTCCTATAAACTATCTTAGAGAAGAGTACACTCTGTCAGCTCCCACTTCATTGGTTAACAGCATCCCTCTATGGGAATCCTTTGAAGCCTCCAGTCCCCAGTTAAGAAGTGTGGTGCACAGCACTTGTTGCGCACAGCTCACCTCCTTGCCCGTGACCTAATGGGGATGGACCCCCTTTTTGTACACTACCCTCTACTACTGCACATGGCACGGTCCCCTACTGCACACGGCTCACCTCTTTGTCTGGGTGATCCCCTTGCTTGCTACTCACGTGATTATGTATGCCCTATCATTAAGCCTATAGATGACCTCACTCACGATCCTTCCCCTTGCCTTGTACCTAATAAATACAGATGCTCTGATGTTCAGGGCCTCACCTGTCTCCACTCATAGGTGGCGTGGCCCCCTGAGCCCAGCTGCTCTTTTCCAGTCCTTTTGTGTCATCTCTTTATTTCTCAGATCCTGTGACTCAGCACAGCAATAGGGGACACCCCACCACCCTGTGGGACTGTGGCCCTACAAATCAACAGATAATGGGCAGTTGAATGGAAGTTTGGGAATTAGGAATTGCTCATCCTTTTGGAAATAGATGATGTTTTTAAATTTCAGGGTAAATGATCTCTAGCATTCTAACTTTAATCTTCTCAGTAAGCCTAATTGGAAGAATTTGTTGCTAAATAGTATGGTTTTGTTAAGCCTAAAGAACTTTTAATTTAGAAATGCTATTTCTTTTCTGTATACCTACTACTGTGTCTCAGGAAAATAGTAAAATACATATGTTAGCTGATTTAATCTTCCCATCACATCTATGAAATACCGTTTGCCCAATTTTCTAGTTGAAGAAGCTCGTATTCAAACTGGCTAGAATAATTACCCAATATCCTACGGTTAGTGAATGTGGCAGTGAGTCCCGGAACACGGATCTTACTCAAAAATCCAAGCTCTTTCCTCCATAAGCCAGGGCTCCAATTTTGAGAGAGAGCTACCTCTCAGGTAGCCACCATGTAGATCTAGAAGGCTCTGCTTGAGATTCCAGTAAATTCCAGGTACAGATAACTCCACTCTGACATCTAGATTTTTTTTGTTTTGTTTTGTTTTACTTATGTCATTTGAGTAAATCATGTTATCACCTTATCTCATTGGGACTTAGTTTCCTTATCTACTTATGTTTACATAAAATAATGCTATCTGTGTTATTACAATGTTAACTCAGTTTGCTTAAGCTCATCAGTTTTTAATTGAGCCTTAAAAATGTCATATATGGATTAGAAATTCTCTACCCACCAGATGCTAAAAACTCTCTCTCTCTCTGTGTGTGTGTGTGTGTGTGTGTGTGTGTGTGAGAGAGAGAGAGAGAGACAGAGACAGAGACAGAGAGAGAAATTGGTGACCCAAAGGAGATGCAGTTTCATTGTGCCAGGATCAATAAAAAGGGATTTTTTTTGTCCTATATTATAACTTATACTAAAACAGACACCCTTCCTCATACCTTCTGTGCTTCGACCAATTTACTGCATGCACACACACACACACACACACACACACACACACACACACAGAATTTTTAGCATCTGGTGGGTAGAGAATTTCTAACCCATATATTTGTCACCCATAGTTTGGTGCTTGAGACATTTTTAAGGTTCAATTAAAATCTGATGATTTTAAGCAAACTGAGTTAACATTAGAATAACACAGGTAACATTATTTTATGTAAAGGTAGGTAGATCAGGAAACTAAGTCCCAAAGAGATAAGATGATAACATGATTTACTCAAATGGCATCACTAAAAAGCTGAATAATTTTTGAGAATCATTTATAGTCATTAACTGTTCTTTTCCCCATATTTTTTAAAATTTGTTTTCAGAGTATTAATTATATGTAAGTGGCTGAAGGAATGACAGACAGAACCCATAAAAACTCTTACCTAACCATAATGCTCCAACCTAATTAAAAAATCTAAAGAAACCTTGTGTTTAACACCACTAAAAAAACCAAAAGTATGGATTTACATATACTTTTAGGGCTTACAATTATCTTTAATGTTATTCAATATTAAACACTTATATTAGCTATTATTATTAATAAAGAATATCTAAATCTAACTCTAAATATATAGTTGATATTTGTATAGATAATAACATAGTTATGCCCACAGATATACATGTCCAGTTAAAATCTGTCAATGTTTTCTCTTCACATTCTGGGATTTCCCTAATATTTTAGTCATATTGATATATCCATTTCAAAAGCAGAAAAAAGCAAGGGAAGCAATTCTTTTTTGTTTGTTTGTGGATTCTTTTTATTTTTTTAATTTATTTTTTGTAGTTTACATTCTGGGATACATGTGCAGATCATGCAGGATTATTGCATAGGTACATACGTGGCAAGGTGGTTTGCTGTTTCCATCCCCCACAATTCCTTTAATTATTTTCTGTTAGCCTTCTGATCCAAACTACTAAAGCATGGTATTACCCTGAAGTACTTAGTTATTCGTGTGTGTGTGTGTGTGTGTGTGTGTGTGTATAGTATACATTATATATATATATGTATTACGTATATATTATATATATTACATAATGTATATTAATGTATATATTACATATATTAAATATATATATGTAATATATATATAATATATATTATATAATGTAATATATATTATATAATGTATATATATTACATTATATGTAATTATATATATTCATATATATTATATATGTCTATATATATACACCACTGTTCAATTGAAATGTATATATTGAACAGTGGTTTATAGAGACTGGGGATAAAGAGGAAGAAGCATTGATTTTCTTTTAGTAATTCTCATTTCGATTTCCATTTCACTCTTAAGCAGAAAATCATGCACATTAAGCTGAAAACATGAGTGACATGACTCTCTTTAGTGTTACAGAGGTTTACAGTTTAACATCTACTTGACTATGTTTATGCTCCATGGATAAATGTGTGAGTGTTTAACAGAGCGCATACAGAGATTTAAAAAAAAAATCTTATGGTATATTAAAGTCAGAGAAGGATAAAATATTTAATTACTGAGTGAAATTGATGCTGTTTTGATGGCTCAGAGTGCAGTCTTCTACCTCTAAATTACATTAATTAGAAGGTGCTTGGTGCTTGGGGTAGGGTTTCAGTAGTAAACAAGAAAGATTCAATTTCTCAGCATTCGTGGCATCATTTAATTTTATACAATCCTCACAGCATCCTCTGTAGGTAGATTTTGTCTTCTCCATTTTACAAGTGTGCAAACCAAATTCAAGGAGGTGAAGTAATTTGGCTATGATCACATATGTAGGAAGTGTTGGAGTCATAACATGAACTCAAGCCTTTTTGATTTCAAACCTAATTATTTTCACTAAATTGGATGCCTCCCAGTCCAGGCATATTGAAGATAAACAACTAATTACTTATTAATTGCTTCTTAATCATTTCAACTTAGACTGGTTTCATAGACAATTTTATACTCTCTAGAAAACATGATAATTTTAACTTTGAATATAGTCTAATATTACATATCATAATGGTAATTACTCATTTCAGGAACCATAGGATTCCATAACATTTTTACAACGCTGAGATTTAACACCATTAGGCTTACAAAAGTAATTATGAAGAATCACCATGTTGCATTTGTATCCCCATTTCAAACAATGGCCTAGAGCTGTTGTGTTAGTCTGTTCTCACATTGTTATAAAGAACTGCCTGAGACTGGGTAATTTATAAAGGAGAATATGTTTAATTGACTCATAGTTCCACAGGCTGTATAGAGAGCATGGTTGGGGAGGCCTCAGGAAAATTACAATCATGGCAGATGGTCAAGGGAAAGCAGGCAAGTCTCACATGGCCGGAGAAGAAGAAAAAGAGAGAAAGGAAAGTGCTACACATTTTTAAACAACCAGAACTCATAAGAACTCCCTTCTTATCATGAAAACAACAGGGCAAAATCTGCCCTCATGATCTGATCGCCTTCCATTAGGCCTCTCCTCCAACATTGGGAATTATAATTCAACATGAGATTTGGGTGGGGACTCAAATCCAAACCGAAGCAACTGTTTTCTCCAAATTCAATCCTCTGATTGACTACTTCATCCTCATTGTGGAAGCTTGTTAAGAATGAAGATTCTGATTTCTGCACATTGATTTTCTATCCTGAGGCATTGCTGAAGTTGCTTATCAGTTTCAGGAGATTTGGGGCTGAGATGATGGGGTCTTCTAAATATACAATCATGTCACCTGAACATAGAGACAATTTCACTTCCTCACTTCCTACTTGAACACACTTTATTTCTTTTTCCTGCACAATTGCTCTGGCTAGAACTTCCAATACTATATTGAATAGGAGGGGTGAGAGAGGGCATCCTTGCCTAGTGCCAGATTTTAAAGGGAATGCTTCCAGTTTTTGCCCATTCAGTATGATATTAGCTGTGGGTTTGCTGTAAATAACTTTTATTATTTTGAGATACGTTCCATTGATACCTAGTTTATTATGCCAATAACAGACTTAACGAGAGCCAAATAAAGAATGAACTAACATTTACAATTGCTACAAAGAGAATAAAATACCTAGGAATACAACTAATAAAGTATGTAAAGGACCTCTTCAAGGAGAAGTACAAATCACTGCTCAAGAAAATAAGGGAGGACACAGACAGATGGAAAAACATCCCACACTCATGGTTAGGAAGAATCAATATTGTGAAAATGGCCATACTGCCCAGAGTAATTTATAGATTCAACACTATCCCCATCAAGCTACCTATGAACCTCTTCACAGAACTGGAAAAAAAACCACCTTAAACCTCATATGGAACAGAAGAGAGCCTGCATGGCCAAGATAATCCCAAGTAAAAAGAACAATGCTGGAGGCATCACACTACCTGACTTCAAACTATACTACAAGGTTACAGTAATCAAAACAGCTTGGTACTGGTACCAAAACAGAGATATAGACCAATGGAACAGAATAGAGGCCTCGGACGCAATGCCGCACATCTGCATCCATCTGATCTTTGATACACCTGACATAAACAAGCAATGGGGGAAAGATTCCCTGTTTAATAAATGGTGTTGGGAAAATTGGCTAGCCATGTGCAGAAAGCAGAAACTGGATCCCTTCCTGACACCTTACATTAAAATGAACTCAAGATGGATTAAAGACTTAAACATAAGCCCTAACGCCATAAAAGCCCTAGAAGAAAACCTAGGCAACACCATTCAGGACATAGGCATGGGCAAGGACTTCATGACTAATATACCAAAAGCATTGGCAACAAAAGTCAAAATAGACAAAGGTGATCTAATTAAAATCCAGAGCTTCTGTACAACAAACGAAACAATTATTAGGGTGAACAGGCAACCAACAGAATGGGAAAAAATTTTGCAATCTACCCGTCAGAAAAAGGGCCAATATCCAGAATCTACAAAGACCTAAAACAGATTTTCAAGAAAAAAACAAACAAACCCATTCAAAAATGGGTGAAGGACATTAACAGACACTTTTCGAAAGGAGACATATATGAAGCCAACAAACATATGAAAAAGTGCTCATCATCACTGGTCATCAGGGAAATGCAAATCAAAACCACACTGAGATACCATGTCATGCCAGTTAGAATGGCGATCATTAAAAAATCTGGAGACAACAGATGCTGGAAAGGATGTGGAGAAACAAAAACACTTTTACAGTGTTGGTGGGAGTGTAAATTAGTTCAACCATTGTGGAAGACAGTGTGGCAATTCCTCAAGGACCTAGAAATAGAAATTCCATTTGACCCAGCAATCCCATTACTGGTTATATATCCAAAGGATTATAAATCGTTTTATTATAAGGACGCATGCACACAAATGTTCATTGCAGCACAGTTTACAATAGCAAAGACCTGGAACCAACCCAAATGCCCATCGACAAAAGGCTGGACAGGGAAAATGTGGCACATACAAACCATAATATACTATGCAGCCATAAAAAACAATGAGTTTTTGTCCTTTGTAGGGACATGGATGAATCTGGAAACCATCATTCTCAGCAAACTGGCACAAGAACAGAAATTCAAACACCACAAGTTCTCACTTATAGTTGGGTGTTGAACAATGAGGACACAGGGAGGGAAGCATCACACATTGAGGTCTGTTGGGGCACAATAGGGGAGGGACAGTGTGGGGTAGGGAATTTGAGGAGGGATAACATGGGGAGAAATGCCAGATATAGGTGACGGGGGTGTGGTGGCCACAAATCACATTGCCATGTATATACTTATGTAACAATCCTGCATGTTCTGCACATGTACTCCAGAACCTAAAGTGCAATGAAATATATATATAAATATATATATTATATATATATAAAATATATTATATAATTATATAATATAATAATATATATATAATATATATATAATTATATAATATATAATTATATAATAATATATATAATATATATAATATATTATATAATATTATATAATATATATATAATTACAAAAAAAATGAAGATTCTGGCCAGTCGCTGTGTTTCATGCCTGTAATCCCAGCACTTTAGGATGCCGAGGTGGGTGGATTGCCTAAGTTCAGGAGTTCAAGACCAAACTGGGCCACATGGTGAAACCCCATCTCTATTAGAAACACAAAAATAAGCAGGACGTGGTGGTGCGTGCCTGTAATCCTCGATACTCAGAAAGCTAAGGCACAAGAGTCCCTTAAGCCCAGGAGGCAAAAGTTGCAGTGAACTGAGATTAAGCCACTACTCTCCAGCCTGAGTGACAGAGTGAGATCCTTTCTCAAAATAAAATTAATTAAATAAAAATTTTAAAAAATAAAATAGAGATTTTACCCTTTATTGAATCAGCATTTGTAAGAGAGAAAAAAAAAAAGCCTGAGGAGTCTGGATTTTAATCCATTTGCCTAGGTCATTTCAGACTATAACCACTATGAGAACTACTTCTGTATGAACTACTACACTGTAGATGGAATAGAAGTATATCTCATCCCCTTTATTACTAAAGCTGATTATTAAAAGATCAAAACCTCAACTGGAATAATAGCAGGTTCAGTATTGTTCTTTTAGAGGGGAATGGAATTCTCACCACTGCTGTTGAGGAAACAAACCACAAAAACAAACAAACAAAAAAAACAAAGATTGATGCAAACAATGGATTCAACTCCTAGGACAAAACAGGGAAAGTCCTAGACTGTAATTGTTTTTCTGATTTGTTATTGTTTCTGTTTCTCTCCCTGCCACATAATTTCCATTAGAAATCAATCTTTGGCCATGAATGGTGGCTCACACCTGTAATCCCAGCACTTTTAGAGGCCGAGGTCAGCAGATTACCTGAGGTCAGAAGTTGGAGACCAGCCTGGCCAACATGGGGAAACCCCACCTCTACTAAAAGTAAAAAATTAGCCAGTTGTGGTGGCATGCACCTGTAATCCCAGCTACTCAGGAGGCTGAGGCAGGACAATTGCTTGAACCCAGGAAGTGGAGGTTGTGGTGAGCCAAGATCACACCACTACACTCCATCTCAAAAAAAAAAAAAAAGTCAAAAGTTAGTCTTTTTAGATTTTAGATTAGACCTCCTGAACACTGAAGAAAAATGACGTCAATCATTTGATGCTGAGTGCATGGAAATCTGCTCAGTACTCCCACTACAATTTTCATCCTCACCAGAGCTATCCCCCTAAGGCTCCCGAGCAGTTATGTCCAATGTGGCCTCCATCTTCCCCTCAATTCAAAAGCAAAGTAGTTCCTTCTACTCCTTGTCTCAGTCAGGAGAGCTTGATGGCTTCCAGTGGACGGAAACCCCTGAATTAAGACATGACGATTTGTGAAAAGTTCCCAGTGCTTCCTCTACCTTCTCTCTAGAAACTTTTCATTCTTTTTTTTTTTTTTTTTTTTTTTTGAGCCGGAGTTTCACTCATGTTACCCAGGCTGGAGTGCAATGGCGCGATCTCGGCTCACCGCAACCTCCGCCTCCTGGGTTCAGGCAATTCTCCTGCCTCAGCCTCCTGAGTAGCTGGGATTACAGGCATGCACCACCATGCCCAGCTAATTTTTTGTATTTTTAGTAGAGACGGGGTTTCACCATGTTGACCAGGATGGTCTCGATCTCTTGACCTCGTGATCCACCCGCCTCGGCCTCCCAAAGTGCTGGGATTACAGGCTTGAGCCACCGCACCCGGCCTACTTTTCATTCTTTATTACAAAGGATGATTAGCCTATTCTTTCTTTCCAATAGAGCTTTATTGGCTTTTAAAAGGTCAAGACTTCAAAACCACTAAAGATGTTTCCTGAGAGGATCATTCGTGCAGGGTCTGCAATACAATTCCCTCTTCCCAGAATTACCAAATGAATCTCTGCGTCTTGTTACAAGTAGTAAAACTGACAGCAGAAATTCATGTTGCGGCTTTGTAGCATGGGTATAAATACACGCATTCCTTATTACTGACATCCTTGTCTCCATTTCTTTCAATTACCATGTTCCCTATGTCAAGATGAAACAAAGAAGAAAAAGCTGCTTTTTAGGAATGTACACTAATTCCCTCCTAATCATTGTGCTAAAATATCGAAATAAATTATAACTGGCTACACTAGAGATATATGAAGTGATGTGCCCACACCTTTCCAGCTCCTGCTAGTAATCAAAACCTATGTCTCAAAACCACTCTCTTTGCTCTATAGAACACAAATTCTAGAGGATGATAATACGTTTTACACACATAACACATTTTCTTTCAAGTGTTTTAGAAAACAACCAGTACGACACAATCTTTTACTGCAGATTCCATAAATCAACCTGAATCTTCAGAAAAATGTATAATATTAGAGTTTTTCCCAAGCTAAACTCATGGAACCATTTTCCACTGAATATCTTGAAAGACTGATGTTTTACAAAGTTCACCACAGGAAATGTTAATTTCAGTCAACTTCTGTTATTCATCATTCAGTCAACAAATTTTGAATACCAGCAATGTTCTCTGCAACCCTATGAGAAATGGTGAAGGAATGGAAGAGTGTCTAAGAAGGAAAGGAAAACAATATGCAATACAATAACCATTATCTTACTTGTCATACACTATGATATAATAACATTAATAATTATCATAACTATCTCATATGAATTCTTATTTAACTCTTTCAAATATTTTCTGAACTCCAGCAATCGTCACAATAGAAATATGAAGTCATTCACCAACTCTCTTTCCTTCCTTGCATAAGAATATGTTTTAAAAGTCTGTATCTATGAATACACAAATACAGTATCAGAGTCATGCAAAAATGTAATCATATTATACATATGGTGACTGTGTGTTTTAAGTGCAATATGTTTTTTCTTTTAGATATACTGTCTCCATAATAGATACTGCATGTTAACAGCATAATGTATATTCTACCATAGTTTTTTTTTTTATGATCATATGTTAGATACATATGCCTGTACATCTTTAAACCCTGTAGACAAAGCTGGAGTTCTCATTTAAGAAACATGAGTAGGCCGGGCACAGTGGCTCATGCCTGTAATCCCAGCACTTGGGAGGCTGAGGCAGGAGAATCACTTGAACGCGGGATGCAGAGGTTGCAGTGAGCCAAGATTGTGCCACTGCACTCCAGCCTGGATGACAGGGTGAGACACAGTCTCAAAAAAAAAAAAAAAAAAAAAAAAAAAAAAAAAAAAAAAAAAAAAAAAAAAAAAAAGAAAGAAAAGAAAAGAAAAAAGAAATACCAGTGATATCTTGATTTCAGAAGAATACAATCTATAGAAACTTAAAATATCTATGACAGAAGAGTCCTGCAGTGGATATGAATAAGTTTTAATGAAATTTGACCAATTTGTTTTGTTTACATGTTCCTTTTTAGGTATAACGTTATATAAGATAAGCAATGATACTTAGTTGAATCTCCTGTTGATAGGCATTCACTTTATTTGTCCTTTGTTTCCATTATAAACATTGTATAATAAATATGCTTATAAAATATGTCTTTCCATAGTGTAGATTTGTTTATTTGGGAGCATTTTAAATGACAGTTAATTTTTTAAGTTAAAAAAAGCCTTCTAGCTCAAGACCAGCCTGGACAATATGGTGAGATCCCTTCTCTACAAAAAATACAAAAATTAGATGGGCATGCTAGTGCATGCCTGTGGTCCAAGCTACTCGAGAAGCTGAAATGGGAGGATTACTTGAGCCCAGGAAATCAAGGCTGCAGTGAGCCATGATTGCACCACTACACTCCAACCTGGGTGACAAATCAGGACCCTGTCCCCATTCAACCCCCCAAAAAGGCCTTCTGTTATAGTTTAATCTCAGCATGTTTTCTTATATGAAATTATAGTGGGTTTTGAAATCAGTGATACCTTAGGTTCAATAAAATATAGCACATAAACACATATGCATACATATAAATTTTTTATCTGTTTTATGAAAATGGAATCATAGTTTATATAGTTTAATATTACATTGTTTTCCTCACTCAGTGGTATCTTGTGGAAGTTTCTCCAAATCTAAGTGATATTATTTTATTGGCTAAATAATATTTCCCAATGAATTCATTATTGCATTCTTCTATTGATAGGCATTGATATTATTGCCTTGTTTCCACTATAAACAATGATATTATAAATATGCTTATAAATGTGTCTTTGAATACTGCAGATTTGTTTACTTGTGGTAGATTTGCAGAAATAGGATTGTTGGGTCAAGATGAGTACTGCTATGGTTTGAATGTGTGCCCTCTAAAATGAGATATTGCCGATGTGGTAATATTAAAAGATGGTGCCTAATTTTGCCAATGTGGTAATATTAAAAGCATGGTGGTCATGGTGGTTCCTCTTCATTCATGGGATTAAGACCCTTATAAGCCTAACATGGCATTAGGCTGTTGTTTGCCCTTCGGCATTTTGCCATGCAAAAACAGTGTTCCTACCCTCCAGAAGATAAAGTGTCAAGGCAGCAACTTGGAAGCAGAGAATGAGCCCTTACCAGACAAGCAAACCTGCTGGTATTGATACACTGACCTGGGACTTCCCAGCCACCAGAACTGTGAGAAAATAAATTTATGCTCTTTATAAGTGACCCAGTATGTGTTGTTCTAACAGCACAAATTGACTAAGACACGTATGCAACATAAAATTTGATAGATTTTGCCAGTTTGATTTCCTGAAGGATGAAAAAAATTCTAACTTATTTTAGCACAGTATGAAAATATTTTTTTCTTATAATCATAACAAATAGATATTATGATTTTTTTATGTCGGCTATATCTTAACTGATTTTTGAATACCTCTTCTACATTTATACAGCATTAGATATTTTTAGGATTTTCCTATCAATATATTTTATCTATTTTTGTATTGGGTTTTTTGTCAGTTAATAGGAACTATTTGTATATGATAGGTAAAATATTTTTGTTATCAGAAATACATTTGTTCCAAATCTTTGACTACTGTCTTTATACATGAAAAATTTTCCTCATTAAATAATTCTTAATTTTTCATCTTTATCTTTAATCTTATTACTCCAGAGTACGCAGATTTGGTTAATTTCTACCAGATCTTGCAAGTTTTTTGTTGCTCTTATTTTCCTTCTTTTAATTTTTTATTCTTTTGCAATTTATTGTATATACATTACAATCAATGTTGAATTTTATTTTTATCCAGTACGTCATCACCATTTACTAAACACTGCATCTTTTTTAAATTATTTGATTGAACTCTTAATTTTACATATACTACTGTCTTATATACACACGTATATGATCTGAATTATATTTCAGGTTCCAGTGAAATGTTGATCTATTCCTCCACCAACGTTGACTATCACAAGGCTTGATAATGTATTAATATCTAGATGACAAATACCTCTCACTGGTCTTTTATTTTGCCCCCAACTCTTTCTCTTACCTAACTCAAACATTTGTTCTGCTATACAAGCTTTAAGAAATTTTCACCCAACCCCTTTGAGCAGCCATCACTGTTTAAAGAAGGAAGAAGGAAGACTTTAATCTAATATTAGTGAGGTAATGTATATAAAGCAACATATTTTATGAATGCCAGAGAGAATATTTTATCCAGCCCAATCTGATCGATCTGATTGTAAAATAATTAGCACTACACCCAATTCTACCTCTGTACATGATCTCCCTTGGTGCTTACCAAAGACTCGTAGCTAGAGTTTACTATTTTTAGAGATAAGGAAGTGAGACCAGTAGACAGGAAGCTAATTTGCTTAAGACTGTGCATGTCATTTTGAGGCATATTACCTTATACTTTATATAACATAAGCCTCTAAGAGTGGCTTTTTAGTCCCCTTCATCCCCAAATCAGTACATGCTTTTTTCCTTTCTAAATACCCATATCTCACCCTTTATCCTCAGCATGAAAATGCCTGTGCACTTTAGAGAAATCAGTCTAAGCAGCTCTGGACATGAAAGTGAAGTAAAGTGGATGAGATCATCTGTGAAAAAAAAAAATCTACATTCAATGTGCAACATCACACTCAGTAGGACATTCTTGCTGCCAGTAACATGGATACTGAGCCTGGTTTTGACCAATGGCAAATTTTTGGAACCCCTGGCAATGCAGTAGGAATCACAAGCCTTTTGCATCAAAGCCTATGATTCAGGTATTAAACCTGGACCCGACTGCGTTCCTATGAGAGTCATAAATACAGAACTACTGGCTTTTGTATAATTGGATTAATAAAAACCTTGATACAATCCCTGTTCCTTTCTTCAAAATCAGAAGACCCCATATTCCAGTTTGCCCAGAATAGTCCAGCTTTCTGTCTATTGTCCAAGTGTAATTAATAAGAAAGTCCCTTTATTATTAAAATTATCTCAGCAGAGATAATACATTATATGGCCATGCTATTCAGAAAGAGACAATGTGATACATGGCATATGTAGTGGTACATAGCGGCTCAAGTTTCTCACAGGGTAAGGTTTACAGGGTTATCAGCAGAGAGCCAGAGGGCAAAGACTCCAGGAAAAGGCAGTCATTGCTTGTTGTATGTTATTGCCATCTTGAAGAACCATGTTTTGGTCAGGTGTGGTGGCTAAAGCCTGTAATCACAGCACGTGGGGAGGTCAAGACAGGCAGATCACTTGAGGCCAGAGTTCGAGACCAGCCTGGCCAACGTGGCAAAAACCTGTCTCTTTGCCTATTGCCATCCATGTAAGACGTGACCTGTTCTTTCTTGTCTTCCACCATGTTTGTGAGGCATCATCAGCCACATGGAACTGTAAGTCCAATTAAACCCACTCCTTTTGTAAATTGCCCAGTCTTGGGTATGTCTTTAACAGCAGCATGAAAATGAACTAATACAGCACTTAACCACTCTTTTCTGTCTATATAAAGTTACCTGTTATCAACATTTTATATAACTACAATATATGATATTTTGAGTCTGGCTTCTTCTTTCCTTGTATTACTTTTATCTTTTAAAAAGTGAATAACATTCCATTTTATAGATAGAGATATACACATAGACACATTTATATATATATATATATATATATATATATATATATATAAACCATGCACATACATATAAAATGCATATATAATTTATATTACTTTCCATATATATATATAAAAATATAAAAAACACATTTTGTGTATTTATGCATTGAGAAACATTTGGGTTTTTCTACCTTTGGTTATTAAAAATATCAGTGTTATGAACATTGATGTGAAATTACTTGCTTTCAGTTTGGGAAGGGCAGTTACATAACTACCTGGACTGAAATTGCTGTATCATATGATAACTCTATGCTTAATTTTCGAGATGATTGCTGAACCATGTTCTACAGTGGATATCATGTTACATTACCACCAGCGATGTACAAGGTTCTAATTCCACCCTATCCTTGCCAACACATTTTTTTCATTTTTAAAATTCTCCTAGGTGTGAAGTGTTATCCACTGTGAATTTTCTATATATGAGATTTTGTCATCTGTGAATAGAGATAGTTTACCTCTTCCTTTTTAATTTGGACATTATTTATTTGTTTTTGCCAATTCCTCCATGTACAACTTCCAGTACTGTGTTAAACAGAAGGATCAAAGTTAGCATTCTAACTTTTCTTGCTCCTGATGTTAGGGGGAGAGCTTTCAGTCTTTAACCATTGAGTATGATGGTGGCTGTTGATTTTTCATAAATCACTTTTATCAGGTTGAGAAAGTTCTCTCTACTCCTAGTTTGTTGAGCATTTTGTCATAAAAGTCTGTTAGATTTTGTTGTATGTCCTTTCTCATACATAAGATTCTGAGTAAAAAAAAAAAAAAAAAAAAAAAGAAAAGAAGATTGAAAGAGTCATGAATGATTGACCAGGAAAACTAAAATTAAAGGATGAGTGTATTTACAATTAGATAGAGGAGAAATGAGAACTACTTTCGCGTAGAAGGAACCACACGATCAAACCCTCACAGGCCTATGTAAGCATGATTTAAGAATAAGTGGTGACTTTTAACTGCTTTTGACTAACTCTCTACATTATGTTTGAAAACAATTTTGTGTAGGTGTTCCAACAGCCCCAGCTGAGATCTCAGATAACAGCTAGTGTCAATTGCTAAGCAGGTGAGTAAAGAAGTTTTCATGATGATTTCTGACCAAGCCATCATCTGTTAACTGCATGATGCTAATTAAGAGCCACCTGGCTGAGCTCATTAAATCCCCAAAACCATCAGAGATAAATAAAGAAATGATTGTTTCTGCTTTAAGCCACTGAGTTTTGGGGCCTTCTGTCACACAGTAGTAGATAAATGAAAACCAGAAAAAAAAAAAAAAAACCCACAAACTCCATAAGCACAGTGTGGAAGTAAGATTGCATT
This sequence comes from Cebus imitator, assembly GCF_001604975.1. NCBI lineage: Eukaryota > Metazoa > Chordata > Mammalia > Primates > Cebidae > Cebus > Cebus imitator. The sequence continues at coordinate 5,421,783 of NW_016107373.1, read as the reverse complement.
ATGGAGAACGAAGTAGATTTCACACCAGGCTTGAGTACAGTTGTTTATAAATTCAAGTTATTCATTCACTAGGCATTTTATCTACCATGCACAAGGCCAAGTCACAGACACTAAAGAAATAAGCATGAGTACAAAACAGTCCCTGCTCCAGAGGAAGGCAGTACCCAAGCAGGAGAACAGACCTTACCAAAAGCAAGCAATAGTAACAGAACATGTGCCCTACAAGAATGGTGGTACATGCTCAATGTCATGGGAGCTCAAAGGAGGAAGTGAGAAATTCTGCGTAGGGACAAGAAAAGGAAGAGATTTTCAAAACAAAAGGAGAAAATCATTTTGAAATGTGGAAAATAGGGAGGAGACTTTCCAACAAAAAGGAACAACATATATATATATACAGGTACATAGGTGTCAAATTACATGGTTTATCTAGGACCTGTAAGAGGTCGAACACGGCTTGAGTATTGGGCACTGGGAGGGGTGATAAGAAAGAGTGGAAGATGAAGTGCATGGCATTTTAAGGGAATTTGGGCTCTAATCTGTACTCTGAAAGAAGACAATCACTAAGATGAATATTAAACATATTAAACAGATAAAAAAACATCCTGATGACTTCAGATTGTTTTCAGGAGAAAAGGGATTTTCTCATAGGATCACTATAACCTATAATGCCTTTTAGAAAACAGTAAAGAAGATATAGTCAGTCACTGTAAGAGTTATTTGGAAAGGGATTGGTCATTTAAATTCAATCATAATATGCACCTAAAGTTTAATAGATTATATCCAATGATATCTCTTCTAACTTCCCTCTTCCCTTTTCTGACTATATTTCTCTTTACTACTACTACATATACAAATTTCCACTTAAAAATTATTCATATACCCTTCCATAACGGAATAACTTCATTTCAAAGAAGAATAAAATGATCATCATAAATAAAACTAAAAACTGCTATCAAGTGAAGGCATTAGTGTATGCTTATGATCCAATCACACTAGCACTTGGAGACATAATTCCAAGTCTCCCCAAATTATCTTGTTTCTCTGATTATGACAGAGCTCTTGATCGTCCTTTCTGGAAGGCTTCTTTCACTGCAAGTCAAAAATTATCATGACACTTTGGATTATACTGTTCAAATTTTAAAATGTCAGCTTCAATCTCTCACTGAAGCCTATGGACTAATAGCAAAAAATAGGAATGCAGCTTCCAAATAAACAACTGATTTGCTTGGATAGTGTCCAAAAAGGGTGACAAATGCTCCCCTGTAAGGATGCATTGGAATTACATTACCCTGGGTCTCTATAAAATATTATTACTAACATAATCTGTATATACATTTACTATTAATAACTCTATTAAATAATAATAGCTATGTGCCTGATAATGATGGTAGCATTTTTGTTGATTAAGTCATTTAATCTCCACAGTCAGCACTGTAAGATAGTTATCTCTCATCTGGGATGCTAACTCTTGGAACCCAGCCACCAGGCTGTGAGGAAGCCCAGGCCACATGAAGAGGCCACATGTGAATATTTCAGCCAACAGCTCCCGCTGAGCCCCCAGCAAGCAAACAATGTCAGTTTCCAGGCGTGTGTGTACCAATGAGCCTCTCCGCCTTGGAGTTCTGCAACTGAGACCACAGAAACCATGGAGCATCCCTGCTGTGCCCTGTATAAATTCCTGATCCACAGAAACTGTGAGAGAGTTTTAGGGTAATTATGCAAAAATAGATAACTAATAGAGTAAAGAAGTGGGTAACTAATATTTCCACATTACAGATGAGGAAACCCTGCTGTAACTATTTCTTAAAGTATCTGTTTTTGCCAATAAGCTTCATTACGCCAAAAATCAAGTCTTATTCATCTTTGCATTTTTTGCCCTAAGCATTGGTCCTGGCACTAACAGCAAGCAATGAATATTTGTTCAATAAAAGGAGAATGAGAACTATAGTTGGAGAGCAGAAAACGCCATTCTCTTAAGTGAACTTTTCCTTTCTTTACCCAATTCCCCCTGAGGACAGTCATTGTTCACATAAGCAAGCAAACTAAACTATTCATTGATTACAGAAAATGAGGCATGTGAAAATTGAATAAAGGAGGTGAATCAGAATCTGGAGCTCACGTAAGAGGTATTTTTTGCAGGAAGACTGTTGAACCTAAACTACCTTTCCACCAACTACTGAGACAAAGGAATCTTCTCTCTTCCTAACATTATTTTTAGCAATGGCAGTCTTCTAAACCAATACATGGGAATGCCAGCTAGTAATGAAGGACCCCAGAGACCAGAATTTTCCTCTTTTAAACTTTTATTATACACTGTCTCCCTCAGATACTGTGCCATCCTCCCTGGTTTTACGTACAAACAGCAAAGAAACACCTACACGCCTCCAGCAATTCTTTCGGTTCCTTTTCTGTGCCTTTGCTTCCCTTGGCAGGATTCTGTGTGTGCTTTGCATTCACTGGGGTGTTGCTGTAGTGCTCTGTAACAGAATCCGCCCTTGTGCTACTGGTTCCGTTTGCCAAAAAGGGCTAGGAGGTGAAGTCCCCCTGAGGTGTCCCATAGACAATGACTGATGGATGTAAGCTAATGAAGCTCAGCTCTTCTTGAGTTAGGAAAAATTCTGGAGTTAGGACAAAGAGTGATTTACATTCCAGAACTCCCCTTAAGGATCCATTTGAGACCAGGACTTAAGATTTTCTTCCTTACCCAGCTTACTCTAGTATCTTAAAGGTTTGTCCCGAGTGTATGATTTTTTTTTAAATAAATCAGTGGTCACAAATCCTAACTATGGAGTCTGCTTCTGGAAAAGTAACATGAAGCAAAAGTGTATTAGCAACTTTTCTGAGAAAAATAAGATCCGATTAACAAATGATCATAAAGGAGGGCACTATTTCAACTTCCTAGGCTATTATTTAACTTCCCAATTATATTCAAATTTCCCTAGAATACTACAACAATGTGCAAAAAACAGAGATCCATCAGGAAAAAGAAAATAAAGAACAGTGACTTTAGTATCAGTGAGAAGATGACTTTATGATATTAGTGGTCATCTTAGGTGCAGGCCGCATGAGAGCTCACATATTCAAATGTGTCAAATTATACACACACACACTCACACACACTCAAAGCATATCACAATTTTCTCCTAGTTTAACAGTCCTCTTACATCCAACAATTTCCATTACCACAAAAACTCACATTCTGTAATACCCAACCAGGATATCGAGGGCTAGATGGGAGGAGACAGCTTACAAGTGAAACATGTCCTCCTAGGATGAAGATGTTTGTTCTTGGTCATATGATTTATATCCTCATTTTCTCCTTGTGAACCTTCTAACATTTTCTTGACAGCAACACCAATTGGTACTGCTGAATTCCCAATGCGTAAGAGTATTTCCAATAATTTTGGATCTGAGTTACATAAATACTGTGTTGTATATAGGTAAAGAGAAAACAATATTTTTTGTCCAAATCATATAAGAGGTCTGTAACCCATCAGAAAGCAATGCAAAATGTCAACAAGCTCCCTTTTCTATGACAAGAAAATATGAATGTGAAGCTAGGTAAAAGCAAAAGGTGAGTACTTACTGCTTGAGCAAGACTCATAATTGTTGACCTTCACTCTATTGGAATATTCTCCTTTGTAAACCTACCTAACAAGATGCTTTAGCTCTGAAGTAATAGCTTATCATAACTCAACATACTTATTCTACCTGTCATACAATGATAGATGTGTCACCTCTACATAATTTTGTTTGACACAGGGACTTTTGTGGCCTAATAATCACCACTCAAAATATAGACAAATCTTATGAGGGTAAGGAATAAGTATCAATTTTACTACAAGCCAGACACTTTGCCAATAATGCTGATCCTATGCTAAAAGGATTAAGTAAGGGTCATTGGGAAGGGCAGAGAAAGACCAACTTTGACCACAGAGTTGACCCCATCCATCAGGTTCAAACGTATAATAAAACCTAAGTCAAAAATTGCAATCTCTAGGGCATGGCATAAAATAACATCCAGTCTGGAGAATTGAACAAGATAGTCTGGTTTGGTGGAAGCTGGGTGATCTATAGAGTGCCACACTGGAGTTTTAAGCAGCACATCTTTGTGATGAATAAGAATCAAAATGTTTATTTGACAGCAATCCATGTGAGAGTAACCAAACTCGGAATACGAATCCCTAGGAAAGAAGCTGGCATAGATAAGATGATGGATTCAGGGCGGGCGTGGTGGCTCAAGCCTGTAATCCCAGCACTTTGGGAGGCCGAGGCGGGTGGATCACGAGGTCAAGAGATCGAGACCATCCTGGTCAACATGGTGAAACCCCGTCTCTACTAA
>NW_016107373.1:5410769-5417256 GCF_001604975.1 Cebus imitator | reverse complement strand
AAAAAAAAAAAAAAAAAAAAAGATGATGGATTCAGATTCAGAAATATCTTTCAGATTATTGAATAAAAATCAGGCAGCGGAGACCCATGGATGTCGACTAATATGGCACACAAGAAAGTTAGTAAAGAGACTGCAGTGCAATTCTTCACTATATCAATTAAGGATTGATATAGTGAACTCTGCCTTGCTTTCACCCAGGCAAGTGATGCTAGGGTAGAGATGTTTGAAGTAGGTATAGATTCCACTGGTCATAAGGAAGAGATGGCAGTGCCCAACTGTACAGCATTCTAATAGGTGCTAGAATCTCCTTCCTCATTCTCCTTGTCCTCCTCTTCCTCTTCGTCCTTTTCTTCTTCTCTTCTTCCTCCTCCTCCCTCCTGATAATGATGATCATCATCAACATTAATTGAGCTCTTGCCATGTGCCATAATCACTCAATAAGTACTGTTGTAAACACTTTGCATGTAATAATTAATTTAATCTTTACAACATCGATGCTAGAAAGGTATTATACAGGCCCAAATTTACTGAAAAGGGAACTGAAGCACAGAGTGCTTAAGTAGCTAATTTCCAGGATCGTAACAGTAGTTCCAGAAGTTAAACTCAGGCAGGTATCAGAGCCCCACAGTCTAGGAAAATAAATACATTCCAGTGGCCAATGATTACTATCCCACTAGCTGTTGTTATGCACAGCAGACTGTCTTATGTTCAAAGGAATTACCTTTGAATTTGCAGAAGGAAATTCATGTGTCTTTCTTAAATCTCATTTTAAATCATTTCCAAAATTCCCCTAAGATTCATCTACTCCACAGGTACCCCTTCATCCTCTGAAATCCTTTATTGCTTATTTGAGACTTAGTATTTATACTGAATCACTAGTTCTCACTGTATTTGTTTGCCTTGTAAGCCTAATAGTGCTAAGTTATTTTTGAAGAAAGATATTAGAGGTACTGCATATTATAGAGCCTGGCGTACAGTCAGGACTTAACAGAATTCTGTTGATAGATTAATTGCAGATTTGATAAAACAGAGGATTTCTCACAATGGGATATATTGCCAAGAAGATGCCATCAAATCCCCTTTCAAGAGATATTTATAAACAGGATTCATGTTCTGCCATTTCAGGTCATTTACTGAGGGCCTACTAGAAGTGAAAGGCATGACCTCCAAAATTCCATTCTAAGCCTGTGATTTGATAACACTGGAAACTGTCTTTCTAAACTCCCGTGTTCCTTTCCTTCAAGGTATTTACAATAAGACTCAATAATCCCGCCCTTATCCATAATGAAATGTTTTGGAAAGATCATAAGCTTTGGGATTAGTCAGTTTGGGATATTCATTTTTACTCTATAATGCTCTATAATGTAAAATCTGGGAAACGGTGATCAATTTTTACTTCTCTAAGCTGCTGCTGTTTTCACTTGCAGAATAAATTCAATGACAGCTACCTTATAGGTTTGTTCTAAAAATATGTAAAATTGTGTAAGTTAACACAGTGTCTGTAAAACCATAAAGACTCAACAAATTTTAGAGCTCTTTAATTTTTTTCTAACTTAATCTTTGAAGAATGATATTCCCATAAGTTATTCTATTTCAGTAGAAAATGGCCATTTAACATGAGTTAGTTTGTGAATATGCATATATATATATATATATATATATATATATATATATATATGATTGTTACGCCACAAAGCTCAAGTTAATTAGAAGATAGGTAAACTCTAGATATCAACCCTAGGGGTGACTACAATCTGATAACACAAAAAAAGTGATTTTTAGCACTTTTAAGTGATAAAAAAATTACTAGCATTTAGATAATAAATTGTTTGTTCCTAGAAAGTGAGTGGCTATACTATTACGGCCATCCATTGCAGAGCTCAGAGAGACAGGGACTCCCTAAGCAGTTGCCAAAGCTAAACAACTGGAAAAAATTTAATGTTTATAGAAATCATTTTAGTAGCGAATGACATAAACAGCAAAATAACTAATGAAAATGTAGTTCATTATTCCTATACCAAAATATCTCAGCTTTGAAATATTACAGAGGGAGACAATGAATAACATGAAATTAACATACTAACATTGGTATTAGTAAAGGTTGTCTCATTTGGGACTGGGAAAGAGTGGTGAAAAAGGTATCAAAGGACGATTTAGAACCAAGACATGGTTCAGATATAAATGAGAGATCAGAACTAAGACAAATTTACAATCATGAGCCATTCCAGACCAGAATTTCCACCATATCGCCTTAATGAGAAGGTTTTGGTAACAACATAAAATCTATAGTGGTTCTATATGAATATTGTTAGTTTGCTGAGGAAAGTAATCGTACATTTTTAATGAAACTCTTTAAGGAATTGAGTTTTGCTTGATAGATTTAGATTTCTCTCAACGAAATTGTATGTATATTTTTAACCTCTCTACAGAGTCAAGATCCTTAAAAAATCTCTTCAGTTTGTTAAAGATAGAAATTTTAACAAAAGGTGAAGTCAATGTCTTGGTTTCCAGAATGGCCTGATTCCAAAGTTAATCAGTGGCTTTTATTAATATAGCCCTAAATTATACTTGACCTTTTGTGGGTGGTAAAAGAATTTGTCATCATAAAATATAAACCAAATATGTGCAGTGATTTGTGTGAGTGTGCACATGCACATACACACTCACAATTTAGTTCCAATTTAGGAACCTGTGCAGAAAAATTACCTTAACATTATAAAATCCACAAAGCAAATAAGTCAATTCAGGATTCACTGACTTCTTAGACTAGGGCAGAATTCCAAACACTTTTATGTTAGAAAAATCAACTTCCAGGAAATTAATGTCATCGGTAACTAAAAGTAAATATGAATAATCTCCACATATATCAGGTCATAAATGCTGGAAATATTTATACATATTTAAAATACATGAATGCTTCATTTAGGTGACTGTATAAATGAAATTCACTAAAAATTTTGCATTTGCGATGCTTCTTGAGTTAGTGTTTAATAGCAATTATAAATTTAACTTTGTATACACAGGCAAATTATGCAATCCAAGTTTAAATTAATTTTCATTAATAAAAACAATACAGTGCATTGAGAATATCCAACTGCATTCAATTGCACTTGATTTAGCCACTAAAATTCATCTGAAATAAGCATTAATTTAATGTCTGCAATATTAATTCTAAATTCAAATGATATACTAATTACAGACTTTTCAGACAGCTAATTACTTCAGTCAGAAATACAGAATTACTTTCATTTATTAGACACTTGTTTAACTTAGAGCTTTACATATTTTAGACCGGTATTTTTGTTTGCATAATGACTCTATATGGTTACATGGGTCAAAGACTATGAATGAACATATAATTACTTCAGCTCTAAGTACTTGACATCATTCATGGGAAATGGTTAAGTAAACAGGACATCTAGACCCACCTTGTGACTACTTGTACAAAAGTTTAGTTTCTCTGGAATAGAAAACTGTGTCATCATCAACTTATTGCACCCATCAGTACCTACCACATAATATGTGCTCTCCATATGCAGTAAATGGCACCATGGATATTATTCTTGGGAGAACTGGGCACTTACTGGTTAATACACACTTTCCTACCTGTAAACATTTGCATCAGTTTTTTCAAACAATAGACATGTCTTAGTGGTGGGACTGAGGAACTTGGAAAGAAAACACACTGGTAAATATGGTGAGAGACTGATCTATAAATAGACACTGATCAGATTATATAGGATGGTGAAAAAATCACTGCAGTTTTTGCCATTAAAAGTAATGACTTTTGCAACAACCTATATAAAAAATAAAACTCTGACCCACAACTGGTATTAATCTGCCTAGGAAATCGACCCATTATCTACAATAACCAGCCTAAGAAGCTATCTACAAGCTATCTACAAGAAATACTTGTAAGAAGTCAAACCACTGTCTCTTAACAAGAAATCCAGAAAGCCAAATGATAACCCCTGTAATGAGTGGGCCCCAGTGACTGCAATTTGATTAATGACTGACAGCTTCCCTAACGTTTACTCCTACTTTCAACATAAGACTAACAAAAGCTTTTCCAGACTTACAGCTTCCAATCAGAGCATACCTAAAGGCTTCTTTTCTTTTGACTATGAAGCTGTCCCACTCCTATGCCTGCTTTTGGGTCTCTAAACTCAAGTGATAGTGACCAACTCTCTTGCTATAGCAAGTTGTGAATAAGTAGTATTTTTTGTTCTCATTTGGACGGTCTTTGTTTACTTCCACAAGGAAAAAATTCTGGATGGTGGGTTTATGAATAATTTTTTTGAAAATTTTATTCTGTATATTACAAACATGCTAGTGAATGAGTAACTCACTAGATACAATTTAATACAGTTTTATAATCAGAAACTAAGTGTTATTTAGCCAAATAGAGGAAATATATCCTTGATATTAACATGTTTACATACTCTGTGCATAGGTGGGTATAGACAGGGGTGGAAGTTCAGGAGACATCTGGAGGAAAGACTTGGGAAGACTGTGAATTATGGCTCCTCAAGTAGAATGTTACGCTGCATTAGTGCGAACCATCTTGAAATGCTGTGTGTGTTAGTCTAAAGTTGTGGAACTCAGAACATACCACCCCAAAACATGATGCATTTTATGAAATAGCAGAGGCAGAAAATTCTCTCTGACTTCTAGCCTTCTCCCTTGAAGGAAGCCATGGAAGAATTCTCTGACCTTCCTCTAAAGTAAGTCATGAGATTATCATGCCAGAGAGGACTTCTCAACACATGGAGAAAAGGAATGTGGCACAAGAACACCAAGAATTGGAAGAAACAGGCCTTGCTCATACTTCTGTATGACTGATCATAAAAATAGAGAGGCGTTTCTGTTCATCGAGCCTTCATTTTTTAAAATATTCCCATGCCACATAAAAGTTAGATTAAATAAATGGGTATGTTTTTCTCTGGTTAATCTGTCTTTGCTATAAAGGTCTCAGTCCTGAACCTCACAATGGGTGAGAAATCTTTTCTCCACTGCAGTACTTTTCTTTCTTGCTCAAGAATAAACATGACCAGACCTCTGATTATCTTCCAACTCTTGACATCCAAGTTTTGAAACATACTTTGTGAAGAACTGCTAATTTCTGGCAACAAATTTCTGACAATCTGAAGACATTACTAAGATTATTGATTTCAGTGTATCTAAAGGATACATACACCTTCAGCATGATGATCTTTTATTGCCGTGAGAACCTATCTTGTTATCCTTTCTTCTCATGAAATAAATAAACCCGGGAATAAAGTGATATAGGAAGAAAAGCAGTCAGCTCTTAAGATTGATTGTAATGTGACAAGGACCTGAATATGTTTATGTATATTTAATTTCATAAGAATGCAATATAATAGGACTATTATTTCTCCCATTTTCAAATTAAGAACCTGAGACCTAAATGGGTAAGTAACTTGATCAAGATGTAATGTTTAATACTGTCTTAGTTAACACAGGTTTATTCCAAAGGTCACACTCTGAACCATTAGTCACAATTTTTCTCAATCCAGCTCTCAAAAGGAAACACACATGCACACAGACACTTGATTGTAAAATGTGGGTCAAATACTAACAAGAGGAATAAATTAATCACGTTATTTTAGACCACATAGTCTAATATTCATATTGCCTCTCGCATATCCGGGTTTAGTAAGGAATACATTCACCCATATCTAAGAGGTTAGGATTACCAGTCTTAAGAAGCAAACTGATAAATTATGTTTCAAACAGATTTTAACATATGAAAAGTGTCTTGCTTATTGCAAATTTGAGAGGGGGCTTGTTACTTCCTCATTTTCTAAAATGGGCCTTATAAATTGCATAATATTCAGACGATGTTTAACATAAAGAAGTGCTCACAACTATAGGAAGTAGATTTAAACTAAGTTCCACCTTTATAGGCTGCATAGTCTCTGACAAGTAATTTAATTTCTCCATGACACAATTTGTATAACTGAAAGATGGGAATAATCCACGCAATCATCACTTGGGGTTATTGCAAATATTAAAAGAGATAATATATGTCTTAACTTATAACTGTACCAGTGAGTGGAAGTACCATGAACTGTTCACATCAAAATTTATCTATTTCAGACAACATAAAAGTTTGGAAAAAAATGTCAAGATGGCATATTTTTAATTGATAGAGTTTATGCTCTTTCAGAGGCTCTTCAGAAACGAACGAAATAGGTTTTCAAACATATAATACCATTTTGAGAGAGGAGGTGAAAGAGTTGAGGATGGTAGATGAAGATGAAGAAGGAATAAAGAGAGTGGAGACATACATGAGGCCAACAAACATATGAAAAAATGCTCATCTCATCACTGGTCATCAGGGAAATGCAAATCAAAACAACATTGAGATACCATCTCACGCCAGTTAGAATGGCGATCATTAAAAAATCTGGAGACAACAGATGCTGGAGAGGATGTGGAGAAATAGGAACACTTTTACACTGTT
>NW_016107373.1:5387091-5410162 GCF_001604975.1 Cebus imitator | reverse complement strand
GAGGAGAAAGGAAGAAAGAAGGCCAACATATACACTATTAATTGTTTTATTTTCTATTTATAAAGCAGAACCCCCAACCCTTTGCCTTTCCTGATAATCTTTAACTTTCCCAATAAGTCACTTTTCAGTAGTTTTCCACTTGTTTCTAAGTACCTCAGAGAGAGGAGAAGCAGTTGATTTCCTGATGTAATTATAAGCTGTACTTTAATTAGATTAGTGATAACTAATGCATTTAAAGTTCCTGACTTTGTTGCTTAGGTAGAATACTAATTGAAAACAAAATGTTTAGAAGCAGGCCAAACAGGTTACAAGCTGAACTGACGCCATGCTGTCTTCAGCACATAATCAAAAAGGAATTAACAAAGTCCTTTCTGATCCCTTTCTCTACTTCTTGTTTTCTCCTAAATTGCAAACGAGAAAAAGATATTTAGTGTAAGACACTGTATTTTCTTAGCATAGGTAATGTATGAACATAAATTACAGCAGAGGAGATGAGACAAGAGAGAAAGAATGAAAGAAAATAAGAGAATGGCAGAAAGAATGAGGCAGACAGAAAGAAAGGGTAAGAAGGTAGACCCAAAGCCAGAGAACTAGAGGCAGACAGAAACAGAGACAGGCACAAATACAGGCTCAGCTGAGGATTCTACTTTCTTATTCTATCATGGAAGTTATCAACATTTTTAACAGAAAAGATATTATGTGAGTTTTCTATTCTCATCTATATTAACATCAACAGTTCTATCCACAAACCAGTCCCATTCCGGTTCCATCAGAACTTCTGTCTCATTCACAATGTTTACCATTTGTTGTGACCTTCAAATTTTTGATTTCCCTAAATAATATTTTCCTCATTAATTTGAGCATGTGACGTGTCTATTTTGTTTTGTGTCCTTTACACTTACTTTGCTTTGGTATGTTGTAGGCTGTGTGCATCCTGCCTTCACATATGTTATCTGATACAGGCATGTGCTCAATAAATGCCATATGAATGTCTGAGCGAATACAATGGTGAATGGATGGACAGATAATTTGTTTACTTCCTAAACAAAGCTTTTCACATAAGAATTTTTTAAAATTAGCTAATGAGCACCTATTGTACGCTAGGCTTTGGGGGAAAAAAAAGATTGAATACAGCACAATTTTGCTTCTACTCTGTTTAACAAATAACGATTTAGACTTATTATTTGCTGGTAATTGTCCTACATGCTTTTCAAATATTAATCAATTTAATCCTTTTAACAAACCTATTATTTAAGTACAATTATATACAGGAACACTGGCTCAGAGTAGTTATGTTAAGTGCCCCTTTCCTCAAAATACCTTATTGTATGTAATATTTACAGACCACAATTTACCCTGTGTAACCAAAACTGTAGAAAGCAAAACCATACATAGGGATGAACAAATGTATACAAAAATGAATTAGAGATGGATAAAAGATCCACATGTAAAATCAATAACATAAAGCTTTTAAAATAAAACAGAAGAAAACGCCTTCACAACTTGGGACGAGGCAAAAACAGGTCATTTAAAGCAATAACCATAAAATAACAAATTGATAAATTAGACTTCATCAAAAAGTAAACATTTCCTTCTAAGGCATCATTAAGAAAATGAATAGACAAGCCACATACTGGGAGAATATATTTGTAAAATATATGTGTCACTAAATCTGATATCTGGAAATATCTTCTATGACTCAAAATTTAAAGACAAACAACTCAGAAATAGACAACATATTTGAGTAAGCATTTCACAAGAAAAATACAAATAAATGAAAAAGATCTCAACATCCTTAGACTCCTGGGAAATGCAATTAAAGCCATAATGTGATACTACTATATACCTATCAGAATTTCTAAATTTAGAAGACTGACAAAATCAAAAGCTGGGAAAAGATATGGAGCAACACAAAGTCTTATAAACAGTTGGTACAGATATAAAATGGCAAAACTACTTTGGAAGAAGTTGTCCTGCAAGTTCTTATAAAACTATGTACATATTAATTCTGTGACCCAGCAATTCTGCACATATGCCTCTACCCAAAATATATAAAAATATGTCCTTAAAAAAAACTGAACAAGAATGTTTAAAGCAGATTTATTCCTAATAAGCTAAAATTAGAAATAGCTCAAGTGTCCATATATGGGCAAATGCATTTTTAAAAAAGTCTGGTATACTTATACAATGGAATAATATGAAGTTTTACCAAAAGAAAGAGAAGGCTTCAGACAATATTAATACACACCAAATATCAAAAATCTGTGTCATAATATTATACTGAATGGAAAAACCTTACACTAAGGACTACATACTGTCTTTGATATTTATACAGAATACATTGGCTGTTGGGAGCTTACTGTCTATAGTCTCCTGCTTTCTGCACATTTGGGAATAAAGGGGACCAAATAATACAAATAAGATGTTAATGATACTTGTTGTGCATTGAATAATAAAAATCTTTTTCTCTAACTCAGGAATCATGTGTCTCAATCCAGCATCCCTGAAACTGTGGCAGGTTAAATTGTTAGCTTGCCAGTACTGGTAAAAATTTCAGACTTTTCACAGTTTTTGACAGTAGCAACATGTGACTAATTAAATTTAAATTTTCACTAAATGTAATTTATAATTCAACTACTCAGAATTACCAGCCACCTTTCAAGTGCTCAATACCCACATGTGGCTAGTAGCTACTGTATTAGAGAGCATACTTACAAAACATTTGCATCATTGCAGACAGTCTGGTTGCACAGAGGTATTTTCAACAGAAAAAACTATAGTGGAAAGAAGTCAAGAGTGGCAGCCGTGCTGTGGGGTCATGATAATGCATGGGCATGAAGGGGTATTCTGGGTTGATGGTAATGTTCTAAGATATCTTGATAAATATCTAGTATATACACACATATTCAGTTGTCAAAACTTAGTGAATATATATCTAAAGTTTGTGCATTTTATTATATGTAAATTTTACAGCTACAAATTTGTAAACAGATGAGGAACTAGTTAATAATCTAAATGCTAAATTAGTGTATCATTTAGCAATAAAATAGGATAAGTTGATATGTGCATGTGTAGTTGGATCTGTAATAAAGCAAGCATAGGAAAATACTGTTGGTATTTTGGGGTGCCAGGTGTTCATGTGTAAACATTTTTTCAACTTTGATAAATGTTTAAATATTTTTATAATAAATGACAAAAGTTCATTTAAAATAGCAACAGAAAATATAACCACTTTAGAAATAAATCGAAAATAATTATATGCAAAGAAAAAATTTTATTTAGAATACACTAAACTTCATTGAAAGACACATCAGAAAATATAAGCAAGGTAGATGATTATATCAGGAAGACAGTGATTCTCCTAAATTATCCATAATTTTAATAATTTTAATGAAAATCAAAGTTGTTCTATAAAATATAAGCTGAGACTAAAATATAAGTGGAAAATGAATTACTTATAATAATAAATTTTAGCATAGCATTTATTAAGTCCTCACTATATTCCAAGCCTTCTCTGAGAAATGATAGATAGATAGATGATAGATTGCACATGACAACCCTATGAGTAAGATAATATTATTTCTGCTAATTTTACACCCTTAAGCATGCATGAGTAAGTGGCAATTTCTAATCTAGGGTAACTCACACATCTCAGAAAATATAAGTTATAATACTTAATGTAGTATCTATGATATTCATTAAATGAAAACAATTTATAAACTGTATATTATATCATAGCAGATACATTTTTAAAATTGTGATTTAGTTATACAATGGAATACTCTGAGTTAGTATAAAAGGATAAAATTAAAATTGAAGTGTCAAACTAGATAATTCTCTAAAACATAATGCAAACTTGAAAATGAAAACATAATCAAATGCGGACCCTGGGTCCATGCAGGTTGGCCTAGGTCTGGGGTTCACCCGTGTGGGAGTTCTGGGACCCACCATGATGCTGACTTCACTCTCCCTCCCCATGTGTAAATTAATCTCTTCATACCATGGTGTATAGACGTGGGGGAGGGGAAACACAGGTAACACAGGTAAAGCTGTCCTTCCAACTCCAATCAATATGTCTTTTCTGATTTTTGTGCTTTGTTCAGGTGCTGTAATCTTATCTACATTCCCTAGTTCTTGTGAAGATATTTTTGTGGATGGTTGTCCAAAGTGATGTTTCTATGAGGGGATGAGTGCTTGAAATGCTTATTCTGTGTTTTTGCTAATGTTTTCACCTTGCTATTAAGTGATGGTGCTGATGTTTGAACATGGGCAGTCTACTTTTAAACTATAATATTGCTTTGTGTGTTTCAAAAATATCTATATTAATAGCATCAGAGTATGCTTGTCCTTTTGCCATTATGCTTTCATTTCCTGGTGTGCCTTAGCACTAGGGCAGTCTCCATGAACCCAAGCACCAGGGCTGTCCCAGAACCAGGCTGGCTCCCATACCACCATGCTCTGAACCCACCATTACAGACACAGACTCTGTGTCTACCCCAATTCTCAGCATGCCCCAACTTCCCCAGTCACAAGGTCAACTCCAATGGACTCAGGCTTTAGGCCAGCCCCTGTGGACTCAGAATCAAAGCCATAAATTCAGGTTCCAGGCCCACCTCCAAGCATTTAAGTTCCAGGCCATCCCACTCAAGAATTCCAGTAGCATGCTCTCCCATTAACTCTGCAAACTGGCCTACCTAGAATCCCTTGATATTTGACAATTGAATGGATTTTCCCACTGAGAAGGGTTATAAAAACAACAAAAAGTTGTTACTTCTTCAAATGTGCAGACACCAAAACAAGGCTACAAGAACCGCAAACATGACACCACCAAAAAACACAAAATGAAGCACACTAACCAACCCTAAATAGTGAGAAATCTGCAAACCATCTGACAAAGAATTCAAGGTAATTATCTTGAAGAAACCCAGTACACTCCAAGAAAATATAGCTAGAACGCCAAAGTGAGGAAAACAATAGGTGAACAAAATGAGAAGTTTAACAATGAGACATAAGCAATAATAAAGAACTAAACATAAATTCTAAAGTGGAGGAAAATGATAACTGAACTGCAAAATTCAATTTAGAGCTTAAAGAGCAGACTTGCTCAAGCAGAAGAATCTTAACGTCAGTTTACTTGAAATTATCCAATCAAAAGAACAAAAGAAAAAATAATAGAGTGAAAAAAGCCTGTAGGAATGATGGGACACCATCAAGCAAACCAACTTACGGGATGTGAATTCCTAAAGAAGCAGAAAAAGTGAAAAGGGCAGACAGCTTCCTTATAAAAACAATAATACTTGAAAAATTCTAAAATCTGGAGAGAGAAAAAACATCCAGATAAAATATATGCAAAGAACCCTAAATAGACTAAAAATTAAAAGATACTCATGACATACTATAATCAAATTTTCTAAAGTCTAAGGCAAAGAAATAATTTTGAAGGCAAAAAGAAAAAAAGCAATTTGTTATACAAGGGAACCTCCATGAAAGCACATGAATATTTCTCAGCAAAAACTTTTCAGTTTTGGAGAGAAAGATATGATATATTCAAAGTACTGAAAGAAAAAAAAATACTACCAATCAAGATGCATATAGTAACACGCATCAAACCTGTCCTTCAGAAATAAAGCAGAGGATGCACTTTTCCAGACAAACCCAAGCTGTAGGAGTTTATTATCACTGGAACTATCTTACATGAAATGCTAATGAGAGTTCTTCGAGTTGAAATAAAAGGACAAAAATTAACAATATGAAAACATGAGAGTAAAAACTAACGGTAAATATAAAAGTATAGTCAAAGTCAGAACACTCCAATACTATAATGGTGCTGTTTAAGCCCATTTTAACTCTACTATAAGAGTCAGAAGACAAAATTTTTAAAAATAATTATAGCTAAAATAATTTGTTAATGAATATATAAAAATGTAAATTTTGATATAAATAACAAAATGCAGGGAGAGAAAAAGTAAGAGTGTAGAGTTTTGTATGTGATTAAAATGAAGTTATTATCAGCTTCACATTGACTGGTATCAAATGCTTTATGTAAGTCCTATGATAACCCATAAGAAAAAAACCCGTAGTTGATACACGCAAGAAAAAGGGATTTGGAATCATAGTCTATGGCTACAGAAAATCATCAAATCACAAATGAAAACAACAAGGGAACAAAATGGGAAAAAAGAACCTATAAAATATAGAATGTTTAACAAAATGGCAAGAATAGAGCCTTATTTATCAATAATTAATCTAAATTGATTAAATTCCTCTAACAAAAGACACAACATTTGTATTAGGCTGTTGTTGTACTCTGTAAGAAAATATCTGAGACTGGGTGTTTATTATAAATTTATAAGAAAATTGAAATTTAATTGGCTTATGGTTCTGCAGGCTGTATAGGAAGCATGGAAGCATCTGCTTCTGGGGAGGCTTCAGGAAGGCAACAGAGGAGGAAGCACATCACATGGCAAGATGAGGGCAAGACAGAGAGTGTACTGGGGGAGGTATCACACTTTTAAATGACCAAATCTTGTGGGAATTAAGAGTGAGAGCTTACTTATCACCAATGGGATGTTCCAAGCCATTCAAGAGGGATCCACTCCCATAACACAGTCACCTCCCACCAGGGCTTATATCCAACATTAGGGATTACATTTCAACATGAGACTATGACAGAGATAAATATCCAAACTATATCAGCATTGCTGAATGGATTTAAAAGAATAAGATTCATATGCTTCCTATAAGAGATTCACTTCAGTTTTTAGGATACATACAGGATAAAAGCAAAGAGATGGAAAATACTTTTTCTATGTATATAGTGAACAAAAGGGATCAAAGGAGACTATATCAGACAAAACAAATTGTTAGTCAAAAACTGTCATAAAAGACAAAGAGGGTCATTATATAATCACAGGGGGATCAATTCATCAAGAGAATATAACAACTGTAAATAAATGCATGCACTCAATATTGGAGCACCCAAATATATAAAGTAAACCTTAAAAGAAACAGAGGCTGGGTTCAGTGGCTCATGTCTATAATCCTGACACTTTGGGAGGCCAAGGAGGATGAATTGCCTGAGCTCAGGAGTTCAAGACCAGCTTGGGAAACACGGTGAAACCCTGTCTTTACTAAAATACAAGATAATTAGCCAGGCGTAGTCCCAGCTACTCGGCAGCCTGAGGCAGGAGAATTGCTTGAACCCAGGAGGTGGAAGTTGCAGTGAGCCAAGATCCCACTACTGTACTCCATCCTGGGCAACAGAGCAAGACTATGTCTCTTAAAAAAAAAAAAAAAAGAAAGAGAAAAAAATAGCCATCAATACATCAGTAATCAAGGACTTCAAAATTTCACTTTCAACAATGACTAGATCATAAACAGACAAATTTATAAGAAAACAGTAAATCTGATAAACATAATAGAACATTTCTCCAAAGAAGTTATGCAAATGTCCAACATGTGTACAAAAAAATGCTCAACATCACCAATGATCAGGGAAGCGCAAATCAAAACCACAATGAGACATCATCTCACAACTGTTGATAGCTTTAATTTAAAAAGACAGAAACAAATGTGGGGAGTATGTGGTGAAAGGGAAACCCTGATACACTGCTGGGAAAAAGGTAACTTGATATAGCTATTATTGAAAGGGTATGGAATTTTTTCAAAAAGTTAAAAATAGAGTGGTTCACACCTGTCATCCCAGCAATTTGGGGACGGGGACAGGTGGATTGCTTGAGCTTGGGAGTTTAAGACCAGCCTGGGCAACATGGTGAAACCTTATCTCTAAAAAAAATTAATAAAAATATACAAAAAAAAAAAAAGCTGGGCATGATGGTGCATTCCTATTGTCCCAGCTACTAGGGAGGCTGAGGTGGGAAGATTGCTTGAGCCTGGAAGGTTAAGGCTCAGTGAGCTGTGATCATGTCACTGCACTCCTGTCTAGGTGACAGAGCAAAACTTTGTCTCAAAAAATAAACAAAAATGAAAAACTAAAAATAGCTTCTATCACATGACCCAGCAATTCCACTTCTGGGTATATCTCTGAGGGAAATGAAATCAGAATATCAGAGAGATATCTGTTTTCCTAAGATATTGCAGCATTATTAAAGATATAATATAGAATCAACTGAGTGTCTGTTGACGAATGAATGGATAAAGAAAATGTGAGATATATATGTACACAAAGGAATATATATATAAAATGTTATATATGTAATATATAGAAAATGTGATACATATAATGGAATATATATATATATATATATATCACATATATGTGTGATAGATATAATGGACTATATCACATATCACAACATACACCTATATATATATATTTTTTTTTTTGAAACATCACTTTTTATTTCTTCTGAGTATCTACATTCAATTGGTTTACCTAAATTAACAAAAACACACAAATACATATGGTTTCTGGTGACAAGTTCTCTAAGACAGTGGGGGACATGATCTAAATGTGTACAGGCAAGGCTCGTTCTCCAGAGGGGTGGGCAGGGGGCAGGTAGGGGCTGTCTGATCCCCAGGATAATGAAGTCGTA
Source organism: Cebus imitator (assembly GCF_001604975.1). NCBI lineage: Eukaryota > Metazoa > Chordata > Mammalia > Primates > Cebidae > Cebus > Cebus imitator. The sequence continues at coordinate 5,401,607 of NW_016107373.1, read as the reverse complement.
GAGCTGAAGCCCAGCTCCTCCTTTCTAAGAGGAAATGATGACCCAAAGCCTCCTGTGTTTGTTTGAGGTTCTAGCTTATGGCCCTGTCAGATCCAGAAACCAGGCATTCCATTATATATATATGGAATATATATATCACATATATATAGCATTTTCTTTATCCATTCATTATATTAATATATATATTAATATATAATTATATAATATATATAATTATATATTATATATGTTATATAATATATATATTATATATGTTATATAATATATATTATATATAATTATATAATATATATAATTATATATTAAATATAATTATATATTATATATGTTATATAATATATATTATATATAATATATATTATATATAATTATATATTATATATGTTATATAATATATATAATATATAATATATATTATATATCATATATAATATATAATTATATATTATATATTATATATTATATATTATATATTATATATAATATATGATATATAATTATATATTATATATGATATATAATATATATCATCTATAATTATATAATATATATTATATATTATATATGATATATAATATATATTATATATGATTATATATGATATATAATATATATTATATATGATTATATATGATATATAATATATATTATATAATTATATATTATATATGATATATAATATATATTATATATATTATATAATATATAATTATATATTATATATGATATATAATATATATTATATATAATTATAATATATATATTATATATATATTATATATTAATATATATAATGGAATTTATTTCAGCCTTAAAAAGTAAGAACATTTTGTCATTTTTAAAAACATGGGTGCACTTTGAAGAACATTACGCTAAGTGAATAGTCAGGTGCAGATAGGCAAATACTGGGTGATCTCACTTACGTGTGTATGTTGAACTCATAGAAACACAGAGTAGAATGATGCTTGTCAGGGAGTGGGTGCTGGGGAAAATGGGAAGACGTTGCCCAAAGGTGCAAAGTTTCAGTCATGCACAATGAATATATATATATATATATATATATATATCTGTAACATAATGCACACACTGGTATCTGTAGTTAATACTGCATTGTACTCTTGAAATTTTCTGAGAGCAGATTTTAATTGTTCTCAACACACACCAAAAAAGTAGTAAACATGTGACGGCATGGATATGCTGATTAGCTCTACTGATGTAATTATTTCACAATGTATATGTATATCAAAACATTATGCTGTACACCTTAAATATGTGCAATTTTGTATTTGTCAATTATACCTCAACTAAGTTAAAAAATAACCAGGTGCCTTTCCTCAATTTACATTACCTTTAAATGCATGCCTCTCTGTATGAGTAACAATTAAAGGTCCTTATATGCCAGGGAAAGCCTCATTGCTCTCCTGTTTTCCCAGTAACTTGTTCTTTGCTGATGTTTTTCCTCTCAAAACTGCTCTGATTTAGTTGATTCACACACAATTTTGCCAACCTAGCAAAGCAAGATTTATTTATGTGGAATGGATCTTGGAAAAAAATATAGGCCCTCTAATGCTTTTCTCTGACTTGACTGGTGTAGCCACCCTGCCATAAGCAGAACTGACTGAAAATTGCAGCCTTCCTGTTTTGCAAGGTTATCACTTGGAAGCTGAATGATGGAGTGTAGAGAATACGTGCTCCTGGCCGACGTGTAAAATGAGTAGTGTGTGTCACTTCAACTTCAGGATATCAGTTCATAAACTTATCAGAAGGGAGAGGCCTTGATCCCCATCCCCGCTCTCACACTGGCCACTAGAGCACTAGGAAATGGTACCAATAAGGCTACATGGGGCCATGTGAAAAATCAAACTTAGAATCATCAAACAGAATCCATTTCCCTTTCCATTTATTCTCTTCAGATTGGATGTTTAGACAACATTAAATTAGCCTTTGAAAGCAGAAACTATGTCACTTTTAAAAAGCACATTATGACACAGTGGGAAGGTCATCACTTTAAGTTTAAAAAAAAAACCTAGGTTCTAATTTTCAATTAATTATTTTTTATGACTTTATTTTGAGGAACTTAATTTCTCCAAATTTTAATTTTTTTATCTGATACTCAAGCTAATTATGCCAACATTAGAGGTTTGATTTGGAAAGATACCTGTCTCAATCACTTGACATCTAGTTGTTCTATATACGGCAATTCATAGTATTTAACTCTAATTCCCATAATTGTCTAACTTTGAGCCTTTTCTCTTAGTATTCCATAGATCATGATGCCTTCTAATGTATTAGTTGGCTAGGGCTGCCATAGCAAGACATCAGACAATGTGGCTTGTGGTTTAAACAACAGAAAGTTATTTTCTTACAGTTCTACAGCCTGGAATCCAGAATCAAGGTGTTGGCAGGGTTTGTTTTTTCTGAGGTCGCTCTCCTTGTCCTGCATGTGCTGCCTCTTGTAGGGTCCTCACATGGCCATTTTTCTGTGTACACATCCTTGGTGTCCCTTTCTTTTCTTGTAAGGACACTGATCATATTGAATTAAGTTCCCACTCTATGACTTCATTTTACCTTAATTAGTTATTTTAAAGTCCCTGTTCCAAATACAGTCAAACTGGGGGTTAGGGCTTCAACATATGAATTTGGGGGGAACAGAATTCAGTCCATAACCCATGTTGGTCAAACTGCTCATATCAATAAAAATGGCTCAACTTTCACTTTTAGAGATTCTTCCATATTCTGAATAACATCTGAGACAGAGCTTATTTCTAGTTCTGGTTTATTATTAATACCCTGTTTCCAAGACTGTTTCGGTTAATATGCCCTTAGTCTATGTACTCTTAAAAAAATTTAGATGACTGATTGAAACCAGTGGATTAAAAACTATCCCCCATGTCAAAGGCAAAGAAATACCATTTGGATGCTATTATTGATACTGTCTTCTTTAACAAATGTACAGGTTATTTTTACTTTCTCAGGGAATTTTTGATGAACATGAAATATTCATAGGGGACAGATAATATTTAAATGACATCATTAAATAATTAAAAATGTGAAGCTCTCCACGGGGAATTACTACATTAAGACTGAGAATACATTCTCATTACTGCACTCAATTTCTGAGATTTTGGAATAAAAGGAACTTCTGAGTAATTTCTCAATGCTATTATTAAGGGAATGGAAATTTACCTTTAGAGAGACTTAAGCTTCGCATTTAAATTTCAGCACAATTATAATTAAAATATTCTTGAGTAAATTTAGAAACTTCAAAATCAAGTGCACTATGTAGCCAATAAAGAATACACCAAAGGTTAGCACTTCCAAATATTAGTATGTCTAAAGCTACAAGAAAAAGCTTTTGTGCATCCAAAAGACTGAGTTTGATCTCAGCCATGATACTTGTCAGGCACATATTCTATTTGTTTCTTTTTTTTATTTTTTTAACTAATGCAGAACTGATTTATGGCTATGTCTGCTTGTGCATAGCAAGGTAATGGAAAGGAAGATGGAAAGAAAATATTTTTGAGAACTTGATTATTTAATTAGTCTCAATAAGTGTATGAAGTAGAAACAACTCTATTTTACATTTAAGAAACTGAAGCTAGAAATGATTAAGTAAACTGACTATGGTCACACAAATAGTCAATGGCAAAGACAGTTATTTAAACCTAAACCTAATCGTAAGTTTTATAAGCATTTCTGAAAATAATGATATCCTATTATGATTCCTTGTGAAGTTGCTGTGAAGTTTGTTAAAACAATGGAAGTTAAGGTACTCTGAAAATTATACAGACATTCACAAATGAGTTTTGTGTTATTGTGTATTATTTCCAAAATATTGCAGGTATTTTTCTAACCATTTACTGACTACAAGCATCAAACTTACAATACATTTTAAGTATAAGTTAATCATTAAGTGTAACTTTCTACCATTTTGCAAGGCTATCATGCATGTTAAGAAAAAGGGAATTGGAACATAGAACCATCAATATAAGTGAAATAAATGGCATTTATTAATATTTTTATGTGTATTCAGCAATATACTTAAGGCTGTGGAGGATCACAAAAGCTACTTAAACAATAATATGCACTTTCTCCCTTTTAAACTTAAACTATAAATAAAAGATTCTGAAACATAATTGTTATACATGGAACAGCAACAACATTTATCATGTGGCAGGAAATACTCTAAGCACAGCCTATCTGACCTTCTACATATACACAACCGTAAAGTCATAAGAAAAATCTTTACCAACTGCTTCAATTTCCTACCAACCACCCTTGCTTTCAAAATTGTATCACTGCATTCCACATCAACAAATCCAGCAGCTTGCTCCTCATTGCTCTCTGAAATATTAATTACTGAGAACTTCATTTTTGAAATTTTGACCTCTTTTGAATGCCATGTCACGACATCATCTGAGTTTCCTTGCAACTTTGATACTATCTCTTCCCATTTTACCCCCATTTGTTTTTCATTTAACCTAGTGTGTAGACATACACCAAAAATCTGTTTTAACATAATCCAACCCCTTTCATGATTTCAGTTAGTATATTTGCAGGTAAAGCGAAGGATTTAAAAGGCAAATGAAGACAATATAGTGATACACTCTTTATCAAGTATTTATTGCACATTTACTCTTTGATAGCTACTGAACAACAACAAAAATCAGCAGAAATGGATACACTCATAGAACTTTATTTCTTAGTGATGAAGGGGAAAATGAGCCTCTTTTCTGCAGATAATGTTTCTAGTAAAAAGAAAAACAAAAAAGAAGAGTAATAAAAATTTTATGGCAGAGGAAGACAGGTATTAAAATTGTGCTTTAAAAAATTTCAAAAATGATCATTTGCCGCTTACATTCTTCAATGTGATGCTCATAAAAAGCAAAAAAAAAAAATTGGACTTTTAAAGTATTATCTTAAGACACAAGTAAAAGAAAACTCAATGAAATAAATAGTGACTTAATCCAGTCTAGTAGGACTTTTTTTTCTTACATAAAAATATACACACATAAATACTCCTGATTTTCCAGGAAAAGCCTTCCACTTTTCCCCATTCAGTATAATGTTGGCGGTGAGTTTGTGATATACGGCCTTTGTTGTTTTGAGATATAAAACTTAAAAAGGAATGTAAAATTTTGTCAAATACTTTTTCTGTATTTATTGAAATAATCATATAGTTTTCATCTCTCTCTTTTTTAAAATATAGTGTATTGGTGGAATTGTATATTAGTATAGTCAGTATAGGGAAAAAAGTATGCAAGTTGCTCAAAAAATTAAAAATAGAACTACCATATAATCCAACAATCACATTACTGGGAATATATGCAAAGAAAATGAAAACAGTATGTCTAATTACAGCACTATTTGCATTATTTGCACCATTTATAATAGCCAAGATATGGAATCAACACAAATGTTCAGCAACAGAAGAATGGATAAAGAGAATGTGGTATACACAATGAAATTCTATTCAGTCATATAAAATGGAATCTTATCAATTGAAACAACATTGATGGATGTGGATGACATCATGTTAAGTGAAATAAGCCAGACACAGAAAGATAAACACTACAGGATCTCATTCATATGCTGAACCTAACAAAAATTCTAAAAATAGTTAATCATGAGAGCAGAGAGTAAAACAGTGGTTACTAGAGACTTAGAGGAAGAAGAAAGTAGGGTGGGAAGAGTTTAGTGAACATAAATGAAGTTACAATTAGATAAGAAGAATAAGTTCTGGTGTTCTGTTCTACAGTACGGCAATGATAGTTAACAGTAAGTTATACCACATTATAAAATAGCCAGAAGAGAGGCTTTTGAATGTTCTCATCACAAAAAAATGATAAATACATGAGGTGATAAATATGCTGATTTGATCATTCTATAACATACATATGTCAAAACATTCAATTGTATCCCTTAAACATGTGTAATTATGTTAACTAAAATAAATTTATGTATGTTATATAAATGGATTTCATATATATGTGCATATATACACACACACACACACACACACACACACATTAGAAAAACAAAACATTCTGAAATACACAGATAAGACAAATTTATTGGCTCTCTAATGCTATCAGGGACTTAGATATTGTATGTATTTTCATTCACTCATTTTTACCATTGCAAAAGTACCTACTATCAGCATGTTTTATGACTGTTGATGTTGACTTTGATCATCTGGCTGAAGTAGTGCTGTTGTTTGTGTGCACCACAAAGTTACATTAGTTTCCCTCTTGCCCATACTGTAATCTTTGGAAAAACGTCACAGTGCATGGTCCATATTTAAAGAGTTGGGATTTGGCTCCCTCTTTCTGAGTGCTGAGATCCTACATAATTTATTTAGAATTATTCTGCACAGATTTGTTGACACATTTCAATGTGTTTTTTTGTTTGTTTGTTTAAGCACTTCTGCATTTTCTTGCACTACAAGATGCTCCAGGTTCAGACTGTATATTGCCTACCATAGTTAAAGAATCAGATATTTCTCTAACAAGCCCTGGTCCTTTTACTGGTGCATAGTGTTAGAAACAAGATCTGTGTTCTAGAAATGATCATTGCTACTGAGGTGTAATTTCTTTTAGGACCCACGTCAGCAGACAGTGCAAATAAATGCATGTTATACTACCACATGTATACATACATATTGATAAATATTTCTATATCTAGCTATACATATTTATATGAAGCTGAACATGAGTTTTTAGCAATGTCTCTAGGTCTAACCTACTACCATATCTATTATTCTAGTTTCCTCTTCTTCCTGTGTGCAAATCCCCATTCCAACAGTGAGAAGCCTCGTTCTCACCATTCACCATCTATTTATTTAATTGTTCAATTCCAGTATACATATAGAGAAATATCAGAATTCTTAACCTCTATACCCAAGGAAAATATCTTTATCAGCCACAGTACAGTAACCATGTACAATTCCTTTGGCCTTTGTTATCACATATCATAATGTTTAATTTTCTATGTCAGTTTGGCAGGGCCACAGTCCCCAGCTACGTGGTTAAATGCTGTTTCTGTGTGTGTCTGAAAGGGTGCTTCTGGAAGGCATTCGCATTTGAATTGCGGTACAGCGTCAAGCAGATTGCCACCTCTAGTGTGGGTGGGCATCACCCAACTTCTTGAGAGCTCAAAAAGAAAATGGGGAAAAAAAATTCAATTTCCCTTTTTTGCCAGACTCATTGAGGTAAGACGTTGGTTTACCCCTGTCTTTGGGCTGGGACTTACACCACTGACAGTCCTGATTCTAAAGCCTTCAGAGCCTAACTGGAATTTACACCACTGGCTTTCCTGGATCTTGAGCTTGTATACAGCAGATTGTGGGACTTCTCAACATCCATAATCATGTGAGCCAATACCTTATAATAAATCTCAGTGCAAAAATCCTCAACAAAATACTGGCAAACTAAATCCAGCAGCACATCAAAAAGTTTACCCACCACAATCAAGTTGTCTTCATTCCCAGAAAGCAAGGGTGATTCAACATACACATATCAATAAATGTGATTTATCACATTAACAGAACCAATGACAAAAAACACAAGATTACCTCAATAGATTCAAAAAAGGCCTTCAATAAAATTCAGCATTACTTCACATTAAAAAATCTCAATAAACTAAGTATTAAAGAAATATATCTTAAGATAATAAGAGGTATATATGACAAACTCACAGCCAGTATCATACTGAATGAGCAAAAGCTAGAAGCATTCCCCTTGAAAACCATCACAAGACAAGGATGCCCCCTCTCACCACTCCTACTCAACATAGTATTAGAAGTTCTGGCCAGGGCAATCGGGAAAGAGAAGGAAAGAGCGTGTGTTTAAATAGGAAGAGAGGAAGTCAATTTATCTTTGTTTGCAGATGACATGATCGTATATCTAGAAAACACCATCATCTCAGTCCAAAAGCTTCTTAAGCTGATAAGCAACTTCAGCAGTCTCAGGACACGAAATCAACATGCAAAAATTGCTAGCATTTCTATACACATTTCTATAGCATTTCCCGGTTTGCCAACAACAGGCAAGTAGAGAGCCAAATCATGAATGAACTATTTATAATTGCTACAAAAATAATAAAATACTTAGGAATATGGCTAACAAGTAAAGGACCTCTTCCAGGAGAGCTATAAACCACTGCTCCAAGAAATCAGAGAGGATACAAACAAATAGAAAAACATTTTATGATCATGGATAGAATCAATATTGTTAAAATGGCCATACTTCCCAAAGTAATTGATAGATTCAATGCTATTCTCATAAACTATCATTGACATTCTTTACAGAATTAAAAAGAATTTTTTTTTTAATTTATGTGGAACTAATAAAGAGTCCAAATAGCCAAGGCAATTCTAAGGAAAAAGAACAAAGCTGGAGGCATCACACTATCCAACTTCAAACTATACTACAAGGCTAACCAAAACAGCATGGTACTGGTACAAAAACATAGACCAATGGAACAGAATAAAGAACTCAGAAGTAAAACCATATACCTGATCTTCAGCAAGCCTGATGAAAACAAGCAATGAGGAAAGGATTCCTTAATAAATGGTGCTGGGAGAACTGGCTAGCCATATGCAGAAAATTGAAACTGGATCCTTTCCTTACACCTTATACAGAAATTAACTCAAGATGAATTGAAGTCTTAAATGTAAAGCCCAAAACGATAAAATCCCTAGTAGAAAATCTAGGCAGTATCATTCAGGACACAGGTACGGGCCAAGATTTCATGAGGAAAATGCCAAAAGCAATTGCGACAAAAGCAAAAATTGATAAATGGGATATAATTAAACTAAAGAGCTTCTTCACAGCAAAAGAAACTATTATCAGAGTGAACCAACAACCTAAAGAATGGAGGAAAATTTCTGCAATCTATATTTCTGCCAAACGTCTAATATCCAGAGCCTACAAGGAACTTAAGCAAATTAAAAAAAAAAAAAATCACCCCATTAAAAAGTGGGTAAAGGACGTGAACAGACACTTCTCGAAAGAAGACATACATGTGGCTAATGAAGATATAGAACAAAACTCATCATCACTGTTCATTAGAGAAATGCAAATCAAAACCACAATGAGATATCATACCAGTCAGAATGGCTATTACCAAAAAGTCAAAAAAGAACAGATGCTGTCAAGCTTTCAGAGAAAAAAAGAACACTTTTACACTGCTGGTAGGAGTGTAAAGTTAGTTTAACCATTATGGAAGGCAGTGTGGAGATTCCCTAAAGACCTAGAGACAGAAATACCATTTGACCCCATTATTGGGTATATACCCAAAGAAATATAAATCATTCTGTCATAAAGTTACATGCACATGTAGGTTTACTGAAGCACAATTCACAATAGTTAAGACACGGAATCAACCTAAATGTCTATCAATGACAGACTAGATAAAGAAAATGTGGTATATATACATCATGGGAATACTATGTAGCCTTAAATAGGAACAAGATCATGCCATTTACAGGGACATGAATGAAATTGGAAGCCACTATTCTCAGCAAACTAATGCAGGAACAGAAAACCAAATACTGCCTGCTCTCACCTATAAATGGGAGCTGAATGATGAAAGGCATGGATACATGGAGTGGGGAACAACACACATTGGAGCGTGCCAGAGTGATCAGGGGATTGAAAGCATCAGGAAGAATAACTAATGGATGCTGGGCTTGATACCTAGGTGACAGGAATATCTATGGAGCAAACCACCATGGCACACATTTACCTATGTAACAAACCTGGACATCCTGCACACATACCCCCAAACTTAAGAGTGGAAGAAAAAAAAGGACTTACTGTCAAGTGTGATACATTTCAGTATAACAAAGTACGGTCTCACCACCCAAAAACTCCCGTTCTTTACCTATTCATCCCTTGTCCTGGACTCTGAAACTCATCTTTTTACCATACCCAAAGTTTTGCCTTTTTCAGAATGTCATATAATTGAAATCATACAATATGTAGCCTGTTCAAGTTTCTTTCATTCAAATAGAGAAATGCTTTCAGCTTCCTCCATGTCTTTTAGGCTTGGTAGTTCATTTATTTTTATTGTTGAATAATATTTCATCATATGGACATGCTAACATTTGTTCATCTATTTCCCCACTGAAAAACTTCTAGCTGCTTCTAGTTTTAGGCAATTACATAAAAGCTGCAGCAAACATTCACATGCAGAGTTTTGTGCATGTGTGTAGATATGTTTTTCACTTAAAGAGATGAATACCTAGGAGCAAAATTGCTAGGACTTAAGACTATCTTTAGCATTGCAAGAAACTGCCTAACCATTGTGCATAGTTGTCTTACTGTAGTTGTATCCTCTTGCACTCCCACCAGCAACAAATGAGAGTTTCTGTTGCTCCACATCCTGGTGCATATTTGGTGCTTCCCCTGCTTAGGATTTTAGCCATTCTAATAAATGTATAGTGTTATCTCCTTTGTATTTTAATTTGAAATTCTCAAATGAATTATGATATTGAACATATTTTCATATGCTTATTTACCACTGGATATCTTCTTTTGAGAGGTGTCTGTTCAGATCTTTTGCTCATTTTTAATTGTAGTTTACTTTCTTATTCCTGAGTTTTAAGACTTCTTTGTGCCGGGCGCGGTGGCTCAAGCCTGTAATCCCAGCACTTTGGGAGGCCGAGGCGGGTGGATCACGAGGTCAAGAGATCGAGACCATCCTGGTCAATATGGTGAAACCCCGTCTCTACTAAAAATACAAAAAATTATCTGGGCATGGTGGTGCGTGCCTGTAATCCCAGCTACTCTGGAGGCTGAGGCAGGAGAATTGCCTGAACCCAGGAGGCGGAGGTTGCGGTGAGCCGAGATCGCGCCATTGCACTCCAGCCTGGGTAACATGAGTGAAACTCCGTCTCAAAAAAAAAAAAAAAAAAAAAAAAAAAAAGACTTCTTTGTATATTTTTAACACAAATGCTATATCAGATGTATCTTTCAAATAATTTCTTCAACTTTGTGGCTTGCTTTTCATTATCTTAACAGTGTTTTTTACAGAGCAAAAGTTTTAATATTAATACATTTCAAGTTATAAATTTTTCGTTCACAGATTATACTTTTGATGTTGTACCAAATCGAAGTTCATCTAGATTTTCTCCTTTGTTTTCTTATAAAAATTCTTAGTTTTGTATTTTATGTTTAATTCTATGATGCCCATTTTCAGTTGATATTTGTGAAAGGTATAAGTTCTATTTCTACATTCATCCTTTTGCATATGGACGTCCAGTTGCTACCATGCCATTTGCTGAAAAGAGGATCCTTTCTTCAAGAATTGCTTTTGTTTCTTTGTCAAAGATCAATTGACTAATTTTATATGGGTTAATTTCTAGCATCTCTATTCTGTTTCTTTTAATATATATGATTGTTCTTTTACTAATGCCATGTTGGCTTCATGACTGTATCTTAAATTCTAGTAAATCTAGAATTTGGCTATCATAAGTCTTTCTATTTCTTCTTCTTTAGTATTTATTGGCCATTCTGAGGCTTGGCTTTCAAAATAAATTTTAGAATCATTTGGTTGTTATCCACAAAATAGCTTGGTAAAATATTAACAGGGATTGCACTGAATCTACAGATCAAGGTGCAAGATTCGAAATCTTTTTGAGACAAAGTCTCACACTGTCACCCAGGCTGGAGTGCAGTGGCATAATTTTGCTTTACTGCAACCTCTGCCTCTCAGGTTAAAGTGATTCTCATGTCTCAGCTTCCCAAATAGCTGGGATTACAGGTATGCACCACAACTCCCAGATAATTTTTGTATTTTTAATGGAGATGGGGTTTCTCAATATTGCTCAGGCTGGTCTCAAACTCCTGGCCTCAAGTGATCCACCTATTTTGGCTTCTCAAGGTGCTGGGATTATAGGAATGAGCCACTGCAACTGGCCAAACTTTGAAATCTTAACATTGAATATATTTCAATCCATGTACATAAAATCCTCTACATTTATTGATATCATCTTTTATATCTTTCAACAGAGATAGTTTTTTCCATTGGGATCCTGTACATATTGGTATAGCTTTATTCCTAAGTATTTTATTATTTTGGAACTATTATAAATGATTTTCTTTATGATTTCTATTTTTTTTGTACTGCTGGCATACAAAAATCAATTGAATGTGATATATTAATTTTGTGTACTGTGACAATATTACTGCTTAATATTCTAACTTTTTTTACAATTCTGTCAAAATTTCTATGTAAACAATTATGTCATCTACAAAGTTAGTTTTATATTTTTCTTAATCTATATCCTTTTAATTTCTTCTTCTTGTTGCATTAGTTAACACTTCCATTATAATGTTGAATAAAAGTTGTTAGACGGCACATCTTTGCTGGTTGCTGATCATAGAAAGCATTCCTGTTACTTACAATTAAGTATGATATCAGCTGTAGAGTTTTTCCAGATGTTCTTTATCAAGTTGGATAAGTTCCTCTGTATTCCTAGCTTTCTGAGAATTTTTATGAATGAGTATTGAATTTTGTCAAGTGTTTTTTCTATATCAATTGATATATTTGCATGATTTTTCTTCTTCTTTTAAATTTATTATACTTTAAGTTCTGGGGTACATGTGCAGAACGTGCAGGTTTGTTACATAGCTATTCATGTGCCATGGTAGTTTGCTGGATCTATCATCCTGTCATCTATCTTAGGTATTTCTCCTAATGCTATTCCTCCCCTATGCCTCTACCCCCTGCTATCCCTCCCCTTCCCCTCCACCTTCCCGCACAGGCCCTGGTATGTGATGTTCCCCTCCCTGTGTCCATATGTTCTCATTGTTCAATACCCACTTATGATCGAGAACATGCAGTGTTTGGTTTTCTATTCTTGTGTCAGTTTGCTAAGAATAATGGTTTCCAGCTTTATCCATGTCCCTTCAGAGGACATGAACTCATACTTTTTTATGGCTGTATTATATTCCATGGTGTATATGTGCCACATTTTCTTTATCCAGCCTATCGTTGATGGGCATTTGGGTTGTTTCCAAGTCTTTGCTATTGTAAACAGTGCAGCAATAAACATACATGTGCAAGTGTCTTTATAATAGAATGATTTATAATCCTTTGGATATATATACCCAGTATATCTCCAGGTCTGTGGGTTTCAAAGACCATGGTGTCTGAGCCAGAGTGCCAGAGTGTTGGGAAAAGTCCCTAATGGCTTCCTTTGGCTAGACGAGGGAGTTCTCTGGCCCCTTGCGATTCCCAGGTAAGGTGATGCCCCACCCTGCTTTGGCTTGCCCTCCTTGGACTGCACCCTTTGTCTAACCAGTCCCAATGAAATGAACCTGATACTTCAGTTAGAAATGCAGAGAACACTTGCCTTCTGCATTGCTTGTGCTGGGAACTGCAGACAGGAGCTGTTTCTATTCGGTCATCTTGACAGAAATTGATTTTTCTTCTTTAACCTGCCAATATAGCGTATTACACTAATCAGTTTTTCAAACATTAAGCCAACAGTGCATATGTGGTATATTACTCAGCTTAGGAGGCTGAGACTCCCTCTGTTGCTCAGGCTGGAGTGCAGTGGTGCTATCTCAGCTCACTGCAACCTCAGCCTCCCGGATTCAAGGGATTCTCCTGCCTCAGCCACATGAGTAGCTGGGATTTCAGTGGTGTGCCACCACACTGAGCTAATTTTTTGTATTTTTAGTAGAGATGGGGTTTCTCCTTGTTATCCAGGAAATTTGTTTTTGGTCTTCTGCAGTTTGAATATGTCATGCCTGGTTAAAAGTGTAGACTTTTTGGTATTTATCCTGACCAGTGCTCCCTGAGCTTCCTGAATCTGTAATTAGTTGTCATTAACTTTGAAAAAGTCTTGGCTATTTTTATCTCAAATATTTATTTGGCTCTTTTCTTTCGTTTTCTCCTTCAGGTATTTAAATTATGCACATATTGTACATTTCATGACTGTCCAAGTTGTCGGATATTATGTTCTGATTTTATAAATTCTTTTTTTTCTCACTGCATTTTAGTTTGGAAAGTTTCTATTGACATGTTCAAACTCACTGATTATTTTCTTGGCTGTGTCTAGTCTACAGGAAATTTATTCAAATGTACCCTCCAATTCTGTTAAAGTACATTTTTTTCCAGCATTTTATTTTGATTCTCAGTTTCCTTCTCTCTGCGTGTATTACCCATCTGACCTTGAATATTGTCCACTCTTCCATTAGATCCTTTAACATATTAATCATAGTTATTTTAAATCCCTATAGGATAATAGAAAAATGTGTGCTATATATTAGTCTCACTCTGATGCTTAGTGTGTCTCTTTAGGATGTCTTTTTCTGCCTTTTATCATACCTTGCAATTTTTTGTTGAAAGACAGACATAATATATTGGGTGATAGGAACTGATGCAAGTATGCCTATAGTGTGAGGTTTTATGTTAATTTAACTAAGTGCTGGGCTGTGTTTAATGCTTGCTGAAGCTGTCAGTCCCAGGAGCTTTGGTTTCTTCGAGTGTCATATTTTCTTTCT